>NW_028317892.1:602500-902500 GCF_062004578.1 Staurois parvus
CACGAATACCTCACAATCCCACCATAAAAGTACTGGTCTAGGCACTTCCTGGTTCAGGGTTTCAACATTCTGTTCCGTTTCTCCGCCATTGTCACCCTGTCACAAGCTCTCCCAAAGAAGGCTACAAGTAGCCATGATAACATGCATCGTGCCTTATCCACCATTACCATGCAGTAAAACGTCTGTCACCGTACATAGTGTGAATTGGCCCTAAACCCTCCTTTTCAGCCAAGGAAGCTGCCATCTTCGCTTCTGTTTGCTCTGCAACTGCCATGAAGCTGCACGTGGATCAGTTATGACCAACCATATGATGTTTTGACAGTTTCGTTGAGAGGACAAGAAAAAATAACAGTTACAGTACATGTGCTGGTAATGTAACGTTTTTTTTTTAAACTGTTAACCGCTTCTGCGCCACCCTATAACAGAAATAACTGCTACAGGGTGGCACAGGTGCGCAAAATCATGTTTATATGCGTGATTTTGCATTTCCGGGTAGGGGGCGTGCGTGAGCCGCGCATGCACCCTACCCATGCCGCCATTCACAGACGCATCTGTCAATCACTGGGTCCCAGCTGGTGATTACTCACCGGCGCCCAGTGATTTCCGACGATCTCCAACAGGAAGAACTGTTTTGTTTACTAATAGTTATCCCTGTCAGCTCGGGCACACTGCTTTGGAGCCCTCCAGAGCAGTGTGATTACAGTGAAGCACACTGACACAGCCCCCTATATCAAACACTCCCTGCACACAGTTAACCCTTTGATTGCCCCTCATGTTAACCCCCATCCTGCCCAGTGTTATTAGTACAGTGTCAGTGCTTTTTTTTTTTTTTTTTAGCACTGATCATTGTATTGGTGTCACTGGGGATGTCAGTGACACCAAGTCAATTCCCCCCCAGTGTCAGAATGCCCGCCGCAGTCCCGCAATACCACTATAAGTTGCTGATAAACTGAAAAAAAAATATTCCAGTATCTATACTGCAAAGACGTAGCAGAATACATTTTGGCCTAAATTTATGATGAAATTTGATTTTTAAAATTTTTTTACTGGACATGTTTAATAGCAAAAAGTCAAAAATATTGTTTTTTTTCTCAAAATTGTTGGTCTTTTTTTTATTGCGCAAAAAATAGACGCACAGGCGATCAAATACCACTGAAAGAAAGCTTAATTCGTGGGAAAAAAGGACATAAATTTCATTTGGGTGCAGCGTTGCATGACTGTGCAATTGTCAGTTAAAGTAATGCAGCGCCATAACGCAAAAAATGGCCTAGTCAGGAAGGGGGGTAAATCCCCAGGAAGGCAAGTAGTTAAAGTGGAACTAAACCCATCGCTTTAACAGTTTCACCAAAGGCATGTCTGGACGAGAACTATCAGAGTCTTGTGCTCTGATCCAAACTGTCACTCCATCAAATGGCTGGTATCATAACCAGCAGATCAAACAGGCTAAGGCTAAGATGGCAGTTTCTTTGGCTGTAAAGCAGGGGAGGGTTTAGTTCCACTTTAACCTCTTCATGCCGAGTGTACACAAATATGCGACCTCTTGGCAGCTGGGCCTTGACGCCAAACGGCTGCATATTTGTGTACCATTTGTAAACCAACATGTGCTGAGAGTGCACGCCCTGCGCGCTCCCAGCACATATGTCGCCCTCCCACAGAAAAGTCCCGATCTCTCCTTGTGATCGGGACCTTTCCGATCATGTGAGATGCCAGCACGAAGAAGTTAAGATTTACATGTATTAGAAAGCTGTGTATGTTCATCTCAAGTCCATGTTCAAATACTGTGTGTATGCAGTTCTGATTTTGGCAAGTATAGGTGTTGGCTATAGCCTCCAAGATGTGCTAGGGTTTGTTAAACCCAACTAGCTACTCCAATGGGCTGCATGCTTAAAGCAGAATTCCAGCTTTCATTTTACTTTAACCCCTTCCCGACGAGCAGGGGTGGACTGACCATTCGAACACTCGGGCACTGCCCGAGGGCCTGGGGTCAGTAGGGGGCCCCATGAAATGCCCCTGGTAACTTTTATTTATTTTTTTGGGTGTGCTTTGAGTGTGGGCAAGGACACAGGGGCCCCATGATCCCCTATTGCCCAGGGGCCCCATGAGTTGTCAGTCTGACCCTGCAGACGAGCATACACATATGTGCAGCCTTATGGAAGTGGGGCCGCATATACGAGCTGCTGTGTTTGTGCTGGGATTACACTGTGCAGCACACTCCCAGCACAGGAGGTGAGCTCTCACTGAGAGCACCATGTTTCCTACTAAAGATCTGGAACTGAAGGCCAGGTTCCCATTCACCTGATTGCTGTGATAACCTCTGTGATGGCTATCACAGTGATCATTAACTGTACAGTCCACCCCTGTGTTGTTTTCTCCTCTTGAATGGAGAAAGAGATACATTGTATACATACAGGATACTTTATATAATACATTGTATTGTATCCTTTTCTCTTTGCTACAGAAGAAAAGCGTAAACAAAGAAGTGTGAAAAAAAGAAAAGATTAGATAGCTAGAGCAGGGTTTGATCTAGGTCAATGTCAGGGTTAGAACTAGGTTCAAGGTTAGAATCAAAGGTCAGGTTGGTGTCAAAGAACAGGGTCAGTGTGCTTTAGGTAGGATAAAAAAACAAACATGCACAATTGTTTCTGGGCCATACAATAGGTACAAACAACAAATTACATATACATGTGGTATCACTGCGGTCATTAGGAGCAGGAGAATTTCTTTTGGGTGGGTCATGGTGGTAGGTTATGGTACTAGCAAGATATATACAGCTACATTTTATAATTTGTTTTTACTATTTTGTGCTAGTTTCCCTTTGATGATAATAATAATAAAAATCAGGAGATAGACATTACCATTTACCACGAAATGAAAGCCCAATCTGTCCTGCAATAAAAACAAGGTATACTGACTGGATACACAAAGTTGTTAAGATGATATGTACATTTTTACCAGGCCAAAACTGTGTTCTGACATTAAGATTTATTTTACACTCTCTCATGAAGGGGTTAAATAATTCAGTTGGGCCAAGCTGACCCAAACAAGCTATTTCCATTACATAGCTATGTGTGTGCTTTATTATATTCTGCAGTTGCATCAGCTGCAAACAGTAAGACTTCATATGACTGGTGCTCCTGCCTATGGTTTAGGCATTAGCGAATGTCCTCGCTAGGGCACCTTAAGCTCCACCCACAAGCTTACCCAATTAATTATTTAAAGTGATATTAAAGCTAGAATTCTACTGTAAGCCCTGGTTCACACTTCAAATTCCACACCGCATCAGAATCACACAACGTTCATGCGAACAGCTGCAGGTGTATGTATGTTAAGTTAACAACACCCCAAAAGCAGTCCACAAAACACAGTGTGATGTGCAGAATTGGATCGCATAGGTGTGAATACCCCTGGGATTTGATTCTAGTGTGGACCCTTTTTGGTGTGGGTGCGGTGCAATTAGAGCCATACAAAATGTATGGCTCCAATCACACCGCACACAAATTGCATGTGATTTGCACAGGAATGCGGTGTAGTTCCTGTGCGAATCACATGTGATATACCGCAGCGCATATATGTGAACCCAGGCTCAAGAAGTATCACTGGATTGAAAAAAAAATCATCGTTAACCCCTCCCCCCCCACACATCCCCAGGGAACCAGTCTGATTCAAACTATGGTTGCTGAGCTAGTATGGTCAACAGCTTGGCCAGCCCCCAAAACAGACCAAAAGGGAGCAAATGAAAGAAGTTCAAAGTTAGGGTTCTAGTATATATATATATATATATATATATATATATATATATATATATATATATATATATAAAAGGTATATGGTCTTTTCCATGGTGGCTAAGGAGGAGAAGTAGAGAAAGGTGGCTGCCATTTTGGATATGAAAGTGCTGTCAAGTATTATTCATGAGAAAAAATGCACAGGAAGCCTTTATTTTCTAACTGCACTAAAATTCTCAAAGTTCTTTAGATCCCCTTACATCGAGAATTGTGTTAACACACGGTCATGGATACACTGGGTTGCCATGCTTTAACAACTTGCCGACCGCAGATAGCCTAATGACGGCTTGATCGTGGCCAGCCATTTCTGGGAGGGCATCATATGACGTCCTCTCAGACCGTGCCCTCCCGTGCGCACCCAGTGATCTTTGTGATGTGGTAAAAGGCCACACAGCAGTCCACTGGTAAATGCAGTTGCCGGTTATCGGCTGCACTTTCCTCATGCTGTCACAGTGTGAGGAAAGTACTGCTGATAACCAGCAATTGTCAAAGGACTGATCGGCACCGATCATTAGGGCACTAATGATCAGTGCCCTGATGATCAGTGCCGCCCATCAGTGCCCAGCAATGCCACACACCTGTGCCCATCGGTGCCCAGCAGTGCCACCCACCTGTGCCCATCAGTGCCTAGGGGTACCACCCACCAGTGCCCAGCAGTGCCACTCACCAGTGCCCAGCAGTGCTGCCTATCAGTGCCCATCATTGTTGCATATCAGTGCCAACTCATCAGTATCACCTATCAGGGTTGCCTATCAGGGTTGCCTATCAGTGCCGCCTATCAGTGCCGCCTATCAGTGCCGCCTATCAGTGCCGCCTATCAGTGCCGCCTATCAGTGCCGCCTATCAGTGCCGCCTATCCGTGCCACCTCATCAGTGCAGCCTCATCAACGCACATCAGTGAAGGAGAAAAATTATTTGTTTGCAAAATTTTATAATAGAAACAAAGAAAAAATGTTTTTTTCAAAATTTTTGCAATTTTTTTGTTTATAGCCCAAAAAATAAAACACCCAGCAGTGATTAAATACCACCAAAAGAAAGCTCTATTTGTGTGAAAAAAAATGATAAAAATTTCATATGGGTGCAGTGTTGCATGACCACGCAATTGTCATTCAAAGTGTGACAGCGCTGAAAGCTGAAAATTGGCCTGGGCAGGAAGGGGGTAGAAGTGCCCGGTAGGCAAATGGTTAAGGAGTGCTTGTTTAGGGCAGGACATTCATGTTAAATAGAGTGGCAGTGCACTTTAAAATAAAACAGACAGACACTATATTCTTTTCATGCAAGGCCACCACAATGTACAGACAGTTCAATGCAAGTGCATTGTGCTGTCCTGCCAGGTGCATTGGGGTGTCATTTGATGAATGGCACCAGAACACATGAATATCTGTGCAGTGCATTAGCATGCGTTGCAGGGAAACTCATTTTAAGTGTGTTACCACATTCTGATATTGCATCTGCGCTTTACCCACCGATCACACCGCTGCGATTTAAAATCACGTACGATTTCTAAAGATTTTTTTGCTACTTGTGAACATTTTCAATGATTTCTTGCAATTTGCTGTGGATTTCTGTTATATTCTATGTATGTGAAATAGCAACAAAACTGCTGAAAAAGTAATTCAAGAACTACTTTAGAAACCGTGCTGCAGCAAATCGCACATGCTAAGTGCCCAGTAATACCAGTGTGATTTCAGGTGCAGTTTCAATTCCCAAATCGCACTGGTATGACCGGGCACTTACACATACAAGGCAATCAACAGGTTCACTTAAGTTCTCCTTCCAAGATGCTAATACTCGCCTTTCCTTGATTTACCTACTGGTCTAATCAGCAGCCAGGAGTGAGAAAAGGTGGCCCTGTGTAAGCTCAGGTTGGAACTTACACAGGGCTGAAGACTCACTCGCCCCACTATCATGTGACAAGACTAACCAATCACCCAGTACCTGAGCTGTGACATGGACTGAGTTATATGCTATTCCATACCTAAAAGTACTAAGTAGTTTCTTCGCTCTTGGCAGTTGAACATTCTCCAGCTAAAAAGGGCATGTTCATAAAGAAAAGAGTTATTACCTACCTGTCCCCCGTCACCAGTCTTTGCTATGTTTCAAGCTAGGCTAGCTAGAATCGTTTTGCATCCCACACACTTCTGGGTACATCTGAATCTGCTCTCCTGATGCTCCTGATGAAATAAAGAGTTTCTTTAAACAGAGCAACAGAGTTTATTGAGTTGCATAAGTAAAGCTGAATTCAAATGAGTTCAAACGCTCCATGCACACTGGCTTAAAAAAAAAAGCCAGTTTTCTTGGCGGAAAAAAACGCTGATATAGAGCATTTTTGTACACAGTTTAGGAGAGTTTAGCATTTTTTTCTACCAGAAAGCTCCAATCAAAAATGCAAATCAGAAATTTTTTTTTGCCTGCCTCCAAATGTTGAGCTTAACCACTTGCCTACCGGGCACTTTCACCTCCTTCATGCCCAGGACAATTTTCAGCTTTCAGCACTGTCACACTTTGAATGACAATTGCGCGGTCAACACTGTACACAAACAAAATTTTTATAATTTTTTTGAGACAAATACAGTAGAACTTTCTTTTGGCACTATTTAATCAAACAAAAAAAGACCAAAAAAAAAAGTTTTTCTTAGTTTCTGTTATAAAGTTTTGTAAATAAGTGATTTTTCTCCTTCACTGATGTGCACTGATGAGGCTGCACTGATGGGCAATGAGGAGGCACTGATGAGGCTGCACTGATATGTGGCACTGATAGGCAGCACTGATGTGCACTGAAAGGCATCACTGAGGAGGCATTGATAGCCAGCACTGATGGGCACTGAAAGCCAGCACAAATGGGCACTATTGACTGCACTGATGGGCACTATTGACTGCACTGATGGGGCTACACCGATCATCAGGGCACTGATGATCAGTACCCTGATGATCAGTGTAGATGTCCCCATGAAAAACGCTGCTTACTGGCTCTCCTCTTCTCATGCGCTGTCAACGTGAGGAGAGGACTGCCAATAACCAGCATTTCCTATTTACACTGTGATCAGCTGTGATTGGACACAGCTGGCCACATGATAAAAGCTGGCTCTGATTGGCCCTTTACTTGGACACGTGATCAGCTGTGTCTGAAGGACACATGGCATGCACCCAGGGGCGGACTGACCATTTGGAAACTCGGGCACTGCCTGAAGGCCCAGGGTCAGTAGGGGGCCCCATGAGATGCCCCTGGTATCTTTTTCATAGGCTTTTTTGAGTTTGGGCAAGGACACGGGCCCCATGATCCCCTATTGCCCGGGGTCCCCATGAGTTGTCAGTCCACCCCTGCGTGCGCCCCAGGGTGGTTCTGGGAGGACGCCCATGGTTGCCCTACCAGAACTAGCTGACCATGCTGTTGCCGTCTTTTGGCTATAACATGATCATGGAGTGGTCTCTAATCATCCTAATGTGCAGGGACATATAGGATAACATTTAGTTGCTTCTACAAACACCTTCTGTAGAAGCAGCGATTTTTAAGCCAGTGTGCATGGAGCCTAATAAAAAATCTAGATAAGGGTCACATGAAAACTTTCGCTTGCAATTTGTTGCTTGCAGCCCAGTTGGACATAGGGTATTTTTTTCAAAAATATGTATGCCTGACAGTATCTGAGCATTCCCCCTGACTTCCGCTCTGAGAAGTAGCAATCACAAGCTCAGTCAGGAATTTGCACACTGATATTTTTAGTAAAAAAAAAAATGCTACATATGAAAAGCACTTGTGTATACCTAGCCCTAGGGGAAGGTATACATTTCATATCATTCTATGTAAATGCTTGCAGATTTGTAGCGTGCAAAATACATGTGAACTAAATGCAGCAAAGTCTTACAGCATATTTTTTTCCTGGGTGTTCATTTAAAACTATTGTTCTGACAATTTGTTGGCATTGTGAAATAATCAGGATTAATAAGGAGTGTGTTCAACCTAGGCGTCTTTATACTTCAATAAAAATGCAGTCTATAGAGAAACTATCCCCTTCAGAGGATTTGCAAAGAAAAACAAGTTTTGCGAGATTAGACAGTTTTTTTTTTTATTGCATAGAAACGCAAGGTTTGTTTTGCAAACTACAGTAAGGCTGTTCTGAATCTGAGAACAAGAAGAAATGAGGAGGGGCAGGTCTGCAACACATATTATAGTGAACATAGCATAAGTAATGTGTTGGGAGTGGGCAAAATCCATACAGGCTTGGAAAATGACTTGCTAAAAGCAAAAATCCATAGGCAACTTGCATGACTGATCTGTAAAAATTGCTTATAAAAACATTGTTTGGTTTTGTGACTACAGTCATTAGAGGTACAGGTTTACCTTTGCATAACAAACCCTGTAAGAATTCCCCCACCCTTCCTGATCTATTATACCTATAATGAGATGTATTGCTGACTTGTTTTATTCATCATTGTACAGGTGCAACTAAAAGCTCAATATAGATGAATGGGTGAAACAAGGAAATCTTTACCATTTTTGAATGCAAAAGGTACACTATACAAAACTAGGCTAAGTTCACTTTAAATATGGCAATACACAGCAATGGGAGATTTGGATCACCCAACATGCAAATCAATAGTCTATCGTATGATAAGTGAGCTTCCATTCTGATTGTTTGTGCATCCTTCACAGCTGCATAAGACTTGTGGTCAGTTTAAGATCTAGTATACGAGTGCTACTCCATACCTATGTCCCATGCTTCCAAGCCATTAAGAATAATAAAACTGACCAAACATAAAAATATCGAATCACACAACCTGACTAGGAGACTCGAACTTGTACATCCACTATGTTTATGTCTTCACAGCCTAATCGTTCAGAAAAAAAAAATAAAAACATAAAAAAGTACATAATAATCATATATACATACAGTATGCCAGTTCACAAAGTTATTTCCATGTCTAAAAAGTACAGTCATGGCCAAAAATACAGTTAGTCCCCAACTTACGAACGAGTTCCATTCTGGGAGAACGTTTGTAAAATTGGATTCACTCGTAAGTCCGACAAAGTGAGTTTTATACACCTTTGATACAAATATACATTGTAAAGCATGAAAAACCCAAACACACATAAATACTGTAAATATTCTATTTTTACTTTTATAGTTACCTTAAAATGGTGGTACAGTACAACTGTATAGAAACTTTTTTTACTTTTACAGTTACCTTAAAATGGTGGTACAGTACAGTACCAAAACTGGCATACAGTGGATTGCATGGAGTGAGCTGACAAGAAGAGAGTAAATTAACTGGAGGAGGGAGGGTAGGAGGGAGATGGTGTAGCTGAAGGATCATCAACAATAGGAGATGGGGGCCAAGAGTGAATTTGGCCGACACCTGATGTTGTTGGAGCTTAAGGATCATCAGCAATAGGAGATAGAAGGCAAGATGGAATTTTGCCCACACCTGATGTTGATGGAGCTGAAGGATCATCAACAATAGGAAATGGAGGGCAAGATGGAATTTCATTCAAACCTGATGTTGGTGACACAGGTTTTTTTTAATGATTCAATTATGTCCACCCTCTGGAAAAAAATGATCCAGTGATGTCTGAGTAGTATCTCTTTGTTTCTCATCATAGATGAGAGCACTGGATGGCATTCTGAACAGCTGCTGCAACCTTTGTGTATCTTCTTCATTGGGGTCCTGTGCCTCTTCAAGTAAAGAAAATCTCCTTGCCATTTCCTGTGTAGTGAATCTGTTTGGTTCTTCAGTTTCATCTTCCTCTTGGCTCTCTTCATCTTTTCGCTGGGCTTTGAATTCCATCAGGTCCTCATTAGTAAGCTCCTCATGTTGCACAGCAAGGAGTTCAATTAAGTGGTTCTCTTGCAGATCTAGCTCCTGCTTCATGCTAAGGGTCACTAAGTTGTTGAAGACCTCTTTGGACTCCTTACCCATCTTCTCAAGTCCATGAACTTCATGAACAAACTGCGGGCAAAGGTTCTTCCAAACCCCATTCATGGTGACAGCGGAAACCTCACCACTTACCGTTTGGGACCCCTGATAGGGTAGACAGGAAGTAATGAGCTGGGAGGGGCACGAGTGCCTGACGGGTCTGCGGTGACAGCTGGCAGGTGAAGACTCGGAATACCAGGATGCAGGTAGAAGGATGCAGGTGAGCAGGTGCAGCAGAGAGGTGTAGCTGAGATGCGGATGACCGTGACAGCTGGTAGCCAAGGATAGTCACAGGCAGGAGCGGTAGAATAGTCAGGCCGGGTCAGGATCAATCGGATGGATCAGGTACAGAGGAGTAGGCAAGCGGATAGTCAAAGGGAGAGCCAGGTCAGTGCAGGCGGAGTTCAGTCGTAGTCAGAGTCAAGCAAGTGGATCACAGGAGTCAGGATACAGGAAACAGGAAGTAGTAGACCACAAGGCATCATTCTGTTTGTAGCAGGGGTTTAAATAGCCCTCCTGTGCACGTCAGCACGTGCATGTGTGCGCAGCTGTGACATTCTTCTTCCCTGACAGTAAGTCTGTCCTTTGCTGCTTTGAAGCCTGGCATCATTCTGACATCCTCTTCCAGTACAGTCCTGTCTCATCAACATTAAAAACCTGTTGGGGTAAATAATCACGTTCATCAATAATTTTTCTTGAATAAGCATTAAGCTGAGTAGTATTTGACGCTAATGCTGATCCTGCATCCACACACTGAGAAGTTTCTCCATCTCCTCTATCGCTTTACCAGGCTTTTTGATATTATTGATGACTTCATTGGCACAGCAGACTTCACATTTTCCATGATCTTTAGAATTTTGACAATGGTTGAATGATTCATGTTATAAGAACGAGCAACGTCTACCATCTTTTTGCCTCGGTCCAATTTCTCAATTTTTTTCACTTTTGTTTCCATGGTTATTGCTTTGCACTTCCTAGCAGTCCCCTCCACATCACCACTGCTTTTCCTCTTGGTTTCCGGACATTCTGTGGTCTGATTGAGCACTGTAGTACTGTACACTCTCACTGTACAGTAAGCACACAGCAGCACAACTGTAACAATGTCCGGCAGACACGTGAGCGACTTCTGTGATTTGTTCGCTTCTACGAATGTTCGTAATGCGAGGTCCGTTCGTATCTGTGAACGTTCGCAACTCGAATGTTCATAAGTCAGGGACTTACTGTATTGGCACTCCTGCATTTCTGTCAGATAATGCACCACGTCACCCAGAAAATTGTTGTAATTACAAATGTTAAGGCATTCTCATGTTTATTTTGTTTGTATTGGTATGACACAAAAAAAGTGTAGAAACAAACAGCCAAATCTGACATATTCCATGAAAAACCCCAAAAATGGACAAGACAAAATTATTGGCACCTTCAATTTAATATCTGGTAGCACACCCCTTGGAAAAACCCTATCTGGGTGCTTTTTTATGTGTGCTTTGGGCCATTATCCTGCTGTAAGAACCATGACCTCTGACGGAGACCCAACTTTCTGACACTGGGCGCTTCATTGCACTCCAGAATTCTTTGGTAGTCTTCAGATTTCATAATGCCATGAACACGGTCAAGACATCTGGTGCCTGAAGTAGCAAAGCAACCCCAAAACATAAATGAATCTCCACCATGTTTGATTATTAACTGTATTCTTTTCTTTAACTACTTGCCCTCCAGAGGATTTATCCCCCCTTCCTGACCAGGCCATGTTTTGCGATACGGCACTGCGATACTTTAACTGACAGTTGCGCAGGCATGCAATGCAGTAAAGAATATAAATTTGTAATTTTTTTCCCCACAAATAGAGATTTCTTTTAGTGGTATTTGATCACCTCTGCAGTTTTTTTTTACGCTATAAACAAAAAAATTTTTTTTTACTTTTTGCTATAAAACACATCCAAAAAAATAAAAAAAAATAACATTTCTTCATAAATTTAGGGCAAAATGTATTCTGTCAAATGTCTTTGCTAAACAAACACCCAATATGTGTAAACTAGTATGTTTATGTGAAAGTTTAAGCGTCTACAAATGGCAGTATATATACTGAATAAAAGGTCTCTTTCTTTTTCTTTAAAACAGTAGAATGATTGGCTTTACCAAAAAGCTGTAATTTTTCTTTTGTCTGTTCGCAGGACATTCCCTCAAAATGATTTTGACTTCCTCAGGTAAGTTTTGGCAAACTCCAATCTAGCTTATTTATATTTCTTTGTCAGTAGTGGAGTGCTCCTAGGTCTCTTACCATAGCTTCCCTTTTGATTCAGATGGCGACGTATAGTGTGAGTTGACACAGTTGTACCCTGTGCATGAAGGTCAGCTTGAATTTGTCTGGAAGTTGATCGAGGTTCTTTAGCCACCATTCGAACAATCCTTCATTGCAATCCTGGATTCATTTTTCTCTTTCGTCCACATCCAGGGAGATTAGCTACAGTGCCATGGGCTGTAAATTTCTTGACAGTGTTGCGCACAGTGGACACAGGAACATTAAGATCTCTGGAGATGAACTTGTAACCTTCAGATTGTCTATGCTTTTCCACAATTTTTGTTCTCAAATTCTCAAACAATATTTTGCTACACTTTCTCGTCTCCATGCTCCACATGGCACACAAAAGACACACAACAGAAAGGTTGAGCCCATTTTTCATCATGTTAACTGGTTGCCGGTGTGATTTCTACATTGTCAGCACCTGTGCAGTCCATTTTTGGGGTTTTGCGTGGAATGTGTCAGAACTGACTTTTTCCCTCCATTTTTTGTGTCATACTAATGCAAACAAAAGAAATAAACATGAGAATGCCTAAACATTTGTAATTGCAACAACTTTCTTTGTGAAGTGGTGCATTATCTGACAGAAATTCAGGGGTGCCAATATTTTTGGCCATGACTGTACCTTAGCATGCAAGATCAGATGGAAAATTGTGGGCAGTCAGCTGATTAACACAACTTCATAAGGGACACAGGGTCAGTGGCATTCTGAGATGTATGGGTTATACTGCTGCCGACAGATGACAAACAAAAAAAGCTATTAGTCAACCAGATATACCACCACTCCCATCCTCCCATCCATCATTCTTCAGTTTTTTTATAGTGTTCTAGGGGAACAGACATCTTTTCTCCTCTTGTTTTTATCAAAATATTTTTTTGTTTAGTCAAGATTCTTAAAACTGCTCTCCAGCGTTTAGTGAAGTTTAAATAGTTAAAACAGATGCAGCAACGGTCAGTGCTGTAAAAAACTGTAGTCTTAGTTACATACACTATAAAGAGCTGTGTTCCTGCAGCTTGTCCTGCTTCTGGGCACTCTTTCAGTGCAGTGTAGCTCACCTCCTGATCAACATACTGGAGTTACGGGCGATTCAGTTACCCCTTCAAAGCTGAACTCTCGACCAGTGGCGGACTGACCATTTGAGCACTCAGGCACTGCCCGAGGGCCCAGGGTCAGTAGGGGGCCCCATGAAATGCCCCTGGTACTTTTTATAGTCTTCTTTGGGTGTGCTTTGAGTGTGGGCAAGGACAAAGGGGCCCCATGATCCCCTATTGCCCGGGGGCCCCATGAGTTGTCAGTCCACCCCTGCTCTCAACTGCAAGGTTATCCAACCCTGTTGAAGTTGGATGATGCCACAACAGTGTCATATCTTTCATCAGAGAGGAACCAGACGTCTTGCAGCTCAAAGAAAAGACTAGATTCTGGCTTGAACCAACTTCATATTCCAGCCCTGTTTGGTGTGCACTTTCCAGGAGCGAATACTGACAATAGACTTCTTCGTTCTACAATGTCTGGACTCAGGAGAATGGTCTCTTCACCCAGAGGTGTTTCAAAACCTCTGTCACAAGTGGGCAATTCCAGACATGAACCTCCTGGCTTCCAGATTCAACAACACACTGAACAATGTTTGTCTCCAGGTACAGGGAATGCATAGTCATAGCAGTGGATGCTCTGGTAACTCTGTGGGATCAGTTTTACCAGATGTATGACTTCCTCCCCTAAAACCACTTCCTTGTCTGCTCCGCAGGTTCGAGATGGAGGGCATTCTGGTAATATTCATTGCTGTGAACTGGTCCAGGCAGATGTAATATTCAGTCATCTTCCTGTCAGACACTCTTGCGCTCTTTCAGATCACATGGATCTTTTGTCCCAAGGACTAGTTTACCTTTCTGCTTCATGGTCATTGGTTTAAATGCTGAGAGACATCACAAGTGATTCCATCCCTGGAAATACTACATCGGACACACTTTCTGAACTCCTTCTTTCTCCTAAATCATCATTAGGCCTTGAGTGCTACCAAGGCCAGATTTATGCAAGCCATAGACGGGTCATTTATCGGCCGAATTTTCATCTGAAAGAATAAAAATTGGCCGATATTCGCACCGTTAGTGGGCAATGTCGTCGGCCGATTTTCGTGGTTCCTTCCTGTTTCTTTTAACGGTCATCTACGAAAAACGGCAGATTTTTGTAAGCATTGGTGGCAACAGAACGACCGATTTTTCATTTTTCGGCCGACAATTCGGCCGATAAATGACCTGTCTATGGCCTGCATTAGGCTGTAGCGAATATTTGCAAAGACTGCTTTCCTCTCATTCCTTAGGGAAAACACTGTACAGGGTGTTGCTAGTTCCACCTGTAACTCCACTTGTAAGCCTCAACCTGGCTCCTCAAAAACTATACTTTGAACCTATCAGAGATATTCCTCTGCTAACCTTTCACCCACGAGGTTGCCTTACTCACATCTATCTCCTCTGCAAGGAGTTACTGAGTTGGTGGCCCTCGCTTGCAGAGAACCCTTTCTCATTTTGTGAGACACGTTGTCCTGAAGAGGTGTTCTTTCCGTCACCTTAACTGGGACATTGTACTTAATTCCTTTTGTCCTGATCTGGTACATCCCAAGGAAAATTCTCTTCATTGTTTGAATGTGGTGTAAATTCTTTTAGTTTCTCTCTGTTATGGTTTCTTTCAGACTGACTGACTCTTTTTTTCACCATTCTTGAGGGTCCACATAAGGAACTGCAAGACTTTTGTTTCACCTTTTCCAGGTGGCTTATAAAGCTCATCAATGAAGCCGATCGGCTTCAGGACAAAACTCCACCATTTCCAATAAAAGCTCACTCCACTTGATCAGCAAGCACCTCTTGGCCTTTTCTGCATCTGTTTCCCAGATTGCAAGGCTTACATCTGATCTTCTATTCATACCTTCTGTAAGTTTTGCCAGTTGCATGTTCAGGCATCTGCTGTGTCACTTAATGTAAAATTAGAAAAATTAGATTTTTGATTTACTGTAAACCTCTTTTCTTTGACTTCATTAAAGGATACAACTCCTACCCATCTTTTGATTACTCCTAATACTGCTTTTGCACTGCACAAAACTAAAGCATGATTTGGGGGGGGGGGGGGTTATAATTGGCTGTCTTAAAAGCTTTCTTGTCTCTCAATGTTCTATTTTTCTGTAGGCAGTAGTATAACCTACATGTACTTTAATACCTCTGACCATGTATCCTTTAGTGAATGCAAAGAAAAGGATTTTACAGTAAGTTAAACATCCTTTATTTCCCCTGCCATAATTAGCATGTGTATAGGTACCTTCAAGAGAAACATCAAAACAGGACATGGCCATAGCAAATGTTTCCATTTTACATGTGTATTTTGGCTATTTCACTCAGTACACTTCTGAATTTGAACTTTTTTCTTGCACATTTGTATGAGCCCTAGCCATTGGTCGGGTGTTTGGTTATCTCCTACATAACAATATGTTCTCTATTTAGGTCTTTTTTTTGTGTATTTTCCACAGTCATATTGTCAATCATACAAACCTAAAATCTCAAAATCTTTAATTTTTAAATCGATTCAATTAGTTGATATGCATAACCAGGTATTTTCCATGTGGAGTATCATGGTTCTAAATACAAAATGGACCCTTTTTATGTACCTAACTCCTGGATATTGCTACACACATTATAACATCCCGGTAAGCAGTTCAAAGCATCACTCCTAAGAACTTTGGACTTCTGTCTCAAATTTTATGGTTCAACAGGGTAATCCAGCAACTGAAACATACTTCCTCCACATGTCAGGCCCTATACAGATGTGATAGTAAACATTTCTGTCACTATATGTTGAAATGGTAACACATTTTCTGATGACAAAGATGTTTGCTGACAACATGTGGTTAGAGAAGCAAGATTAAAAGTAGTTAGTAGCAGTTAACTACATTCAAATGGATTTATTAAGTAACGTTGAAGACACTTTGTAGCCTATTTAAGCCACTTCTTTGGTTTTGGTGACTGTTAGTAAAATACCCAAGCATTTATATCCACAAAAAGGTAGCATAGACACTTTAATCCCATCACAATGAGAAGATGTTGATTGTTGTTCCAGTTTGATGTTGATAGCTTCTTTCACACATTCTTGTGAACCAGGACAGCGAGGTGCACATTATGGACAGAGAGGACAGCTAGTTCATAAGAGTTTCTTAACTAACCTTTTACATATTCAGCCATGTAAATCAAAAGTTTAACCCCTTTTTAGTTTTCGCATCAATAAATATTTGTGTAGCCTGGTCCACAGGGACCAAGTAGGGTTTGTCCCTGGGAGGCAGGCGGGGGATAATGTCCGTAAGGTGGTCCATCTTATTCATTTTCTGCAACAACGGAAAATCCCAGGATTCCTACTGTCCTTGGACATATATAAAGCTTTTGATTCTCTATCCTGGGAATATCTGCGGTTTGTGCTGTCTCGTTGGGGTTTCGGGGATTCTATTCTCTCTTGGATTCAGGCCTTGTATTCCTTTCCTTCGGCCTCCGTTAAATACGCTGGATATTTCTCGGATCCCTTTCCTGTTGGGCGAGGGACGAGGCAGGGTTGCCCGCTGTCCCCGGCGCTCTTTGTCCTGGCGCTTGAGCCACTGGCTTTAGCGCTCCGGACCGATTGCAATATATCGGGGGTTCCATACGCGGGACAGGAGTTTAAGCTGAGCCTCTTTGCGGACGATGCCCTCTTGACCCTTACTAATCCTCTGACGACGCTTCCTAACTTGCAACGGGTTCTTGAGCGCTTCTCCTTGATTTCGGGTCTACGTATCAACTTGGATAAAACCGTCGCTCTCAATATTACTCTGCCTTCAGATGTGGTTTCGCGCTTACAATCCCACTTCCCTTACCGGTGGGCTTCCTCTTCTCTTGAATACTTGGGCATTCGCTTGACCCCCACCTATGACTCCCTTTTTGCTGCAAATTATTATCCTTTGCTTAGCTCTTTATCTTCTCTTATGCATTCTTGGCAATTTCCGCACCTGTCTTGGATAGGACGGGTTCATTCAGTGAAACTGACCATCTTGCCGAAATTGTTATACTATTTTCGCACTCTCCCGGTGCGGGTTCCCCCTCATTTTCTTCGGTTGCTTCAGGCGAAGTTTATGCGTTTTATCTGGGCCAATAAACACCCCAGAGTCTCTAGAAATACGTTCTTTGCTCATAGACTCCAGGGTGGTCTTGGGGTACCCAATGTAACTAAGTATTATCAGGCGAGCCAGATTGCCCCGCTGGCTATGTTGCACGCTTCCTCCGATGTTCCTCTCTGGGTCCTGCTGGAACTACCTAATTGTGCCCCTATCGCACTGTCGACACTCCTATGGCTTCCCCCTGCCCTGCGCCCTATGGCACTGAGTCCGATGTTGCTCCATGGCCTACAAGTCTGGGACTCGGTACGTTATTCCAGTGGCCTGATGTCACCCTTTTTGCCTTTGCTTCCAATCGTTAACAACCCTCTTTTCCCGCCGGGTCTAGATCACCCGAGGGCATTTTCTTGGTGGGTGGCTCATGGTTTCTCACAGGTGCAGCACTTTTTGACTTTTCGGTCCTTTCCCACCTGGAATGTCCTTCGAGAGTCTCGGGATGTTCCCCCAGCGGAATTTTTTCGGTACCTTCAATTGCGGCACTGGTTGCTTTCGCTGAGGGCCACTTCTGCTTTCCCATATCAGAAATCTGCCTTTGAACGGCTTTGCCAGCAGCGCCCGGGCGCCCCGGGCCTTATCTCCCTTCTTTACGCAGCTTTGAACAGACGCTCGTCGCACACTTCTCTTTCATATGTTGTTCAGTGGGAACGCGACCTGGGAGTGACTGTGGATCCGGAGGACTGGAGTAAGGCCTGGTCCCTCATAGCTAAATGTTCATTTAATACGACCACGCTGGAAGCAGCCTACAAGGTATTGTTCCGTTGGTACTGGGTTCCGGCTCGTCTGGCCCAGGCTAACCCAGCCTGTAGTGATCGATGTTTTCGGGGCTGTGGCCATCGTGGCGATGTACTGCATATCTGGTGGTCATGCCCGAGGTTGGTTCGTTTTTGGTCTCGTGTGTTTGGCCTTCTCTTCACTTTGTTCCATCTCTCCATACGCCGGGACGCTCGGTATGCTTTGCTTCATTGCCCCATACCGGGCCTCTTGGCTCGTCAGCAGCGGTTGGCTTCCTATTTGTTTTTATCGGCCACTAGGACAATTGCTCAGGCCTGGAAGAGTCCGTTTGTACTTTTCCAGGGGGTGCGGGATCGTATGACTACTATGATGCTCAACGAACAGATGTCGAGTATATGCAACGACTCTCAACATAAATTTTTGAAAATATGGGAACCGTGGTTGCAATACGCCTTTCCCACGCTCCCCCTGGCCAGTGTGGGGAGGTAATGGAGTTTTGATATTGGCGCTTGTGGACCCCTGCTCTTTGGTGTTTTTTTTTTTTCTCTCCTTTCTTCTCTGCTCTTCTTCTCTCCTTTTCTGTTTGTTTTGATGTGACAGTGGACAGCTGTCTTTAGTTGCGATAGTCAGAGTCTCACTGATATTATTGTAACCTATGTGCCATTGATAGCCCCTGCGTGGGCATACGTTTTGCTTTATTGGAATTAGAGTGTTGTCTGCTCTATTTTGCCTTTTTTATCAGTGCAATTGATAGCCCCTGCATGGGCGTGTTTTGTTGCCTCTGTTTTATACTGTTTAAAATTAATAAAAACCATTGAAATATAAAAAAAAAAAAAAAAAAAAAAGTTTAACCCCTTTGAAGACTTCCTGACACCAAGGATGGCATTATGTAATTACAACCCCAATTCCAACAAAGTTGGGACGCCGTGTAAATGCATACAAACAGAATGCAATGATCTGAAAAGCTCATAAACCCATATCAAATGGTTAAACTTACCGTACCATTTTAAGAAATTGATTAACCGCCTCCCGTCCGGCCGTTGTATATAAATGGCCGGACGGTGGCAGTGCAGAGTCGGGTGGCCGTTTAGAAATGGCCTCCCAGCACCCTGCTTGTGCGCGTTCCCTGGGAGCGCGCAGCACCACGATCCAGTGCCCGCTGTGTCCTCTGGAAACAGTGGAACACCGATCATCGGAGGGGACCTCTGTACGAGGTCGCGATCATGTGACATCATTGCTTACTACGTGTGAAATCTGTGACTGATCACAGAGGTCACATGGTACAAGGCTATTCACAACAGCCTTGTATCGGGTGACAAGCTGTGAGCAATCACAGCTCACTCAGTAGTTCTCAATGGCTGCAAGAATGCAGCTAGAGAGAAGGAGAAATTACTGCTTTTACATCCTTTATGGGTGTAAAAGCAATCAGTGTAAAAAAAAAAAAAGAAAAAATCTTTATCACCCCCCACAAGTAGTACAGTGTCACTATGTGACACTGTATTACTAGGGTGACAGTATGTAAAAAAATAAATAAATAAAAAATAATATAAAAAAAAAAGTAAAATAAAATTGTTTAAAAATTATAATTTTTGGTTATAAACTAATTTGGGTTATTTTTTTTACTAAAAATATAATGGAATAAATTTTGGCCAAGATTTATGATGCAATACTATTTATTTGCAAAATTTTATAAGAAAAACACTTTTTTTTCAAAATGTTTGGACTTTTTAATTTACATAGCAAAAAAAAAAAATCCCAGTGGTGAATAAATACCACCAAAATAAAGCTTTATCTGTCTTAAAAAAATTCTAAAACATTCATATGGGTACAGTGTTGCATGACCGCGCAATTGTCATTCAAAGTGTGATAGCACTGAAAGCTGAAAATTGGCCTGGACAGGAAGGGGGTAAAAGTGTCTGGACTGGAAGTGGTTAAGGATATTGATAGCAGAAACAAATCTCAAAAGTTCTGACAGGGCAAGCAAAAGCTGGCAAAGTAAGTGGTATTAACAAGGAAGAGCTGAAAAAACATTTTGCAACTAACTAGGTTAATTGACAACAGATCAGTAACATGACTTGGTTTAAAAAGAGCATCTTAGATAGTCAGAGTGTCTCAGAAGTAAAGAAGGGTAAAGTTCACCAATCTGTGAAAAGCTGCATCTACAATTGTTTAGAATTACAATTTTAGAATAATGAAAATTTGCAAAGACTAATTCTGTGTTGGACATCACTGCAGGGGCTTAGGAATACTTAAAAAAAAATCACTGTCAACACAGTTTGCCATCCAAAAATGCAAGTTAAAGCTCCATCATGCAAAGAAAGTCATATCTGAACATGATCCAGAAATTCCACTGTCTTCTCTGGGCCAAAGCTCATTTAAAATGGTTTGGGATTGCATTAGTGTGTATGGAATTGGCAGTTTGCACATCTGGAAAGGCACCATCAATACTGAAAGATATATCCAGTTTTTAGAGTAGCATATGTTCCCATCCAGACGACATCTTTTTCAGGGAAGGCCTTGCATATTTCAGCAGGATAATGATAAACCGCATACTGCATGTATGACAACAGCAGGGAATAGAAGAGTCTGGGAGCTTAACTGGCCTGCCTGCAGCCCAGACCTTTCACTAATTGAAGATATTTTGTCCATCTTGAAATGGAAAATACCAAAAAGAAGAACCAGGACTGTTGAGCAGTTAGAATCTTATATCAGGAAAGAATGGGACAACATTCCTCTCCCAAAACTCTGGTCCCCTAAGTTCCCAGGTGTTTACAGAGTGTTGTTAAAAGAAGAAGGGATGCTACACTGTGGTAAACATGGCCCTGTCCAATCTTTTTTGAGACTCGTTGCTGCCATCAATTTCAAACTTACCTTATTTTTTCTTAAAATATTATATATTTCTCATTTTAAACATTAGATATGTTTTCTATTTTTAATTGTGAATAAAATATGGGTTTATGAGATTTGCAAATCATTGCATTCTGTTTTTATTGCAGATTTTACAGATTTTACATAGTGTAAAAAAAGCAAACATTTTTGGAATTGGGGTTGTAGAGCAGGGTAGTTCCAAAACTTTCACACATCCTGTTCTTGGACAATCAACATCTGCCTTTGCTGGTGATTGAATTAAGGAGTTTTTGCTACCTGTATAGATGTAAATGCTGGGGTATTTTCCTGGCCTTCATCAGAATAAAAAAAGTGGTTTGGAGAAGCTAAAACCTGTCTTCAGCATCACATAACAAGCCCAGCCAGAAATCCAAAACCTGGATAACTGAGAACCCTCACGGACAAGAATACATTTTCTTTTTTTTATGTATTCTGTGACCTGTAGCATTAGCAGGACATATGCATGCCAGTTCAGAGGATTTATGTTAAAAATGTATGTGTTTCCAAAGTAATTGTAGATTTACATGCTGTGCTTGACTCTGCCCACAGGACACCGCTATATCAAGAGTCAGGGGAAGGTACTGGGACATGATTTTCAGTTAAGCAAGGGGGCATTTAAAAAAAAAAGCCAGCACCATGATCTTTGAGTGTGATGAAAAAGAAGGGGGGTAATCATCTTTGTTTGTAGGTGAAATTGCACTTTAAAAAGGATTGAATGGGCCTGATTGCTGTATACGGCCCCTAGGGCTTCAGTCAGAGTTAATGGCTTCAGTCTTCTTTTAGAATTTTTCGTGGTACTAGGCACCCATTGTCCCCCCTGCTTTTTGCCATTGCCATAGAACCCCTGGCCTGCCTTATACGAGCTTCAATAGATGTGACCGGCTTGTTCAGAGGTGCCTTTGAGGAAAAAAAATGCATTGTATGCAGTTGATGTCCTCCTTTTTTTATCCAATGTCCAGATATCTCTTCCAGCAGTAATGAAACATGTTAATGCCACTGGACCCTTTGCCAACTTCCTTACTATCCACACTCTCCTATTTAAGAGTTGTATTTGTGGGTAATAATATCCATTTAATTTTAGACAATATTGCCCCACTGTTGTCTAGATTTCAAATTCAAAGTAAAACTTCGAGTAAGCTACCCCTTTCTTTGGTAGGCTGTGTTAACTTACTCAGGATGATTTTGACGCCCCAGCTCTTATATTTTTTATATAATTCCTCTGTTTGGATACCTTTTCAGATTTTTATTAGGATCAATAGCATATTCATGGATTTAATTTGGAGAAAGAAGAACCCTCATATAAATTAGAGACACTACAATAGCCCATTGATGCTGAGGACTAGCAGTACCCAACCCAAGGCTAATTTTTTTTTTGCTGCTCTTTTGCAGCACCTTGCGGGGTGGGAATCTGAGAGACCTCCCAGGGCTGCTTGATGACTATTTTCTCATATGTTTAAGGGCCATCCACTATTTTTTTTGCTGCTCTTTTGCAGCACCTTGCGGGGTGGGAATCTGAGAGACCTCACAGGGCTGCTTGATGACTATTTTCTCATATGTTTAAGGGCCATCCACTATTGCATGTCTTGGAAAGGGCACTGGGGGGTGTCCCTACTAGATATACTCCAATATGAGGAAATGATAAGCTTCCTGAACTTCTTATTCTTCATGGATTTCTGAGATAGGAGTTTCCACCTTAGTACAACTCTATGATAATTGAACTCTCAAATTGTTTGAACAGCTGTGGATAGAGTTTTCTTTACATCAAAGGGGCTTTTATCAGTTTCTTCAACTTCGTCATTGGTTATTAGCGCAGTTTTCTTCTATAGTAGTGTTTTTCCCCCACCTTGATGCTGGACAGAATAGTTCAAGCAATATCAATGAAGGGACTTATTTCGGATATCTATTCAGACTTATTAAAGAAGTTTTAATTGAAGTTCCCGGTTCTGTCCAGGGCAGGATGGGAACAGATGAGTTCTGGGGGAAGATTCTTCAGTGTCTCCCTTTGGTGTCTCTTTCTTCATCATATAGATTAACACAAATTTTTATACTTCATAGGGTGTATAAAACCTCTGAATTTCTCTAAACCCATAGGTCTGAAATCTGATCCAGTTTGTGCTAGATATGGTAATTATGGTACTCTTATACATCTTTTGTGACGGTGTCCTAAGCTCCAGAGATATTGGGCGGAGGTGGTTGGTACACTTAATGGGCCTTTTGATGTGAATATTCCTGTTGAACCACTCATATGTTTATTGGGCTATGTAGATTCTTTTTTATACACGTTCCCGATTGTGACTACTACTTTTTGTGGCCCGCAGGCAAATTGCCCTTAGGTGGACCTCCTAATATCCGTCTACTTTATCTGACTGGATTTTTGATCTCAACAAGCTTATCTCTTTTGAAAAACATTCATTTTTTTTAAAGAAATTCAATGTGTAGATTCAATGCTATTTGGTCAAAATGGATTAAATGTATGTTGTCTCAAATACTGGTGTCTACGCTTGAGGAAATGTGATATTTTTGTTCCCATAGACATTATGTTTGGTTTATGAGTTATAGATGAGGCCATTTTATGGCTGTAGCTCTCCATTAATATATTATTATGCTTTAAAGTTGTTATGATAGTTGTGTGGGATGTGTCTTTTTTTTCCCTCCATTTTTCTTTGTTTTGTTCCACTTTTGGGTTTTGTCTGTTTTTGTTTGTTTTTTGTAAAGCCCTGCTTGGCGAGTATTGCATATATGGTTTGTTAGTGTTTGTTTTTTTATGAGGAAAAAGTAAGAAAAGTAAATGATTTAAAAAAAAAAAAAATTTTGTTTTCCTCAAATGCAATACATTGTATTAGTAGCAATAATTGTGGGTTTCCAAAACCAAGGACAAACTCTTGAGGTATGAGAATTCTTGAGATGCCATTTGTCCCAGTTTCTGTGTATGCCACTGGGAGAGCAGTCGGCAATCACAAGGAATAAGTGCAAGTGCCCCTTTTTTTATAATTTAGTTTTTATTGAGTTGCATGGAGTTGTGAGATAACAGTCACAAACCAACAAAAGAAGAAAGAAAACTCATCGATGGAAATGCATAAAAATACAATGTCAGTGTAAAACAGTGGAATAGCCAGCAATATCAGAAATCGGAGTAGACATATCGGAATTTAAAAGATCCCATGGTTCCCAAACTGCTTCAAAAAGGGGGAAAAGATTAGCATGCATAGCAGTGAGGTACTCCATTCTTCTAATCTCAGCTATAACCTTGACCAATTCTGACCAAGTAGGAGGTGTAGTAGATAGCCAATACATGGGAATGGTTCTCCTGGCCGCTGTTAAGACATGAGAGGATAGCTTCTTGGCAGATTTGAGGAGGCCTGTAAAAGGTAGGCCCAACAAAAAGTGAATGGGGTCAAACGGAACATGGACCCATAGAAGTAGCCGCAAAAGGCTTAGGACCTCTCTCCAGAAAGGTGCAATTTGTTGGCAAAGCCAGAAAATGTGAAAAAGAGCACCAATTTCCTTGCCACATTGCCAGCAGACAGGAGAAACACTCGGATTGTGAGCATGGAGAACCTCAGGAGTCTTGTACGCAAGTGCCCCTTTTTGATGTCTTTTTGTACAGAGATAGTTACACACAGCCTTACTTGATGACTCAGCTGTGTAGGGATTAATTAAAAGGTAATCATGAGCTCTTCTGAGTGTTGGAAGCCCTCACTGCATACAGGTTTTTTTTGGTAGGTTGTAAAATGTAATTGTCACCAATCATTAAAGTGGTTGTAAACCTCATATGCATCAGTTCTCAAAAGGCATGCACCATTTTATACCTGTCCTGCTGATCATGGCCGCCGATGTCAGTTGCCGGGTCACAGCTGGTCGTTACCGGCTGTGTCCCGCCTATTAGCGGCAATCACGGACAGAGAGCAGAGCAGCAGTAGCTCTGCTCTCTGTCAGTTCCCTGTCAGCTCCTGACATGCTGAGCAGGAGAGAAGAGTTTATCTCTCCCGATCAGCTGTCCCCCCCCCCTGCAGTACACACCCCCGCCCCCTAGTAAAATACTCCCCTCACACAGTTAACCCCTTCCTCCCCAGTGTCATTAGTACAGTGTCAGTGTTTTTTTTTTTGCACTGATCACTGTATTAGTGTCACTGGGGATGTCAATGACCCCAAGTCAGTTCCCCCCCAGTGTCAGAATGTCCGCCGCAGTCCCGCCATAAGTCGCTTATCGCCGCCATTATGAACATAAAAAAAATTAAAAATCCCAGTATCTTTACCACCATTTGTAAATGCTATAACTTTCATGTAAACCAATTAATTTACACGTATTGGTTTTTTTTTTTAGCAAAGACATGTCGCAGAATGCATTTTGGCTGAAATTTGATTTTTAACTTTTTTTTTACTGTACATGTTTTATAGCAAAAAGTCTAAAATATTGTTTTTTTTTTCTCAAAATTGTCACCCTTTTTTTATAGTGCAAAAAATTAAAAACGCACAGGCGATCAAATACCACCAAAAGAAAGCTCTATTTGTGTGAAAAAAAGGACATAAATTTCATTTATGTACCGTATTGCATGACCGCACAATTGTCTGTTAAATTAGCGCAGCGCTGTATAGCAAAAAAATGGCGTAAATTGCAGTATCTATACCATAGTTTGTAGACGCTATAACTTTCACACAAAGCAATCAATATACACTTATTGGGATTTTTTTTTTACCAAAAACATGTAGCAGAATACATTTCAGCCTAAATTCATAACTAATTTTGAGTTTACTATATATTTTTTTATAGCTGAAAGTAAAAAATATTGTTTTTCTTCCATATGTTTTGTCTTTTTTTGTTTATAGCGTGAAAAATAAAAAGTGCACAGGTGATCAAATACCACCGAAAGAAAGCTCTATTTGTGTGAAAAAAAGGACGTAAATTTCATTTGGGTGCAGCATTGCATGACCGCGCAATTATCAGTTGAATTAGTGCAGCGCCGAGTAGCAAAAAGAGGCCTGGTCATTAAGGGGGGGTAAATCGTCAGGAGGGCAAGTGGTTAAACCCTCAAGTTTTTTAAAGCATTTTCAACAGGTGATTTAATCACTTCAAATGCAGCTTCTTTATCTTTTTTTTAGTCTGGTGCTATGATTGTTGCCCCAGGTTTCTTGTCTCATGGTGACTCTTTTTCTGGCAGTGTCCTCTGGAGCCACCTTTGCATGCAAGGAACAGAATCATGTCTCCCTACACCATATGCATAAATAGAAACAATGAAAAAAATCATCTAAAGCTGCGTACACAAAATCAGTTTTTTTTTTCGTTCAACCCAGCCAGCTGAACAAAAAAAAAAAAAAACTGAAGAGCTTGGGAGAAGCTCAGTGTACTAACTATCCAATGTTAGTACAGCGATCTCCCCACTGAGCTATGGTGTGCTGACAAGGAGACTGCTCCGCTCCCCACCAGAACACACCGGCCATCACTGATCGGATGCTGGTTATCCAGCATGCCCGTTCAACAGAAGCTGGCCAGCTTCTGTTGGACAGGCAGGTGTGCACACAGGCCGAATGTGGGACAATTACTATTGAACTGAGTGATATTCGTCCCATGTGTATGAGGCTTTATGTGGGCTGCAAGCAATACAGAAAATAATGATTCCACACCAGCTAAAGCCAGGTACACACATTAATTTTTTTTTTTCGTTCAACCCAGTAGTCTGAATGAGAAACAAAATCTGATGTTAAAAAAAAAAAAAAAAAAAAGTGATGTTAGTACAGTGATCTCTCCCACTGTGCCTTTGTATTCTGAGAGGGGGAGTCCCACTGCCCCCACCCCGCCAGAGTGCACTAATCAGTGCTCACAGCCATTGTCCCTTTATCATAAGACCGGCTTCTGTTGGAAGGACAGCTGTAAATATGGTCCGAATGTCGACCGGTTCCTGCTGAACTGGACGATATTTGGATGATGGGTACGTAGCTTTAGTAGTAATAAATTAAATAGTGTAGCGATACCCAATTGATAAAACATTTAGTGCCTGTTCACATACATGCGGATTGGATGCGGTTTGGAAAAGAGTCATGTCCGATTTCCGTGCAGTAGCTTCAAGTTCAGGTGAGGATTACAGGCCATTGACTTCTATGGTAACTGTTTCTAAACCACATATGTGTGAACAGGATAAAAATCCTGAGCTAATCCTGTCCTGAACCTGATGTAAACCTGTGAACAACTACTGTATCAATTAGCTGTGAAAACTGAGCTTCAGTCCACACCACACCACACATGTGAATGAGCTCTTACATCTTAAATAAGTTGGCTTCCCCCCATATTCAGAGAAAAATGTGATAAAACAGCCCAAACACATCAAATAATTAAAAAAAAGAGAAACGGTCCAATTAAAATCTTCAATTATGAACAGTGCCAACAATCTTCTGTGAATGTGCTCCCATGTTCCAGAAAACACGTGACATACACTCCACCCAGTGGTAAGTAGGTCCACTCACTTCAATCTGCCTTCGGGCATAGCTCCTCCTACCAACAATCTCCACAAGCCGTGACATCAACAAGAATGGCATAAAACAACAACAAGCTTATAGCGCTCACTGTATATATTATTTATTCAAAACAAAAGGGATAAAACCTGCATTACACATGTAGACACTCCAGCTCACCGCCCTACTTCAAATGTGCAACATGATCACATCATCGGCAGGTACCACTCTGATGATGCCATCATGTATTATGAATATTTTGTCAGATAAAGCAGTTGACATCCTGGGGTTTATTTACTAAAGCTGGAGAGTCCAAAATCAGACTCCCTTCTGCATAGAAACCAATCAGCTTCTAACCTCAGCTTGTTCAATGAAGCTTTGGCAATGAAACCTGGAAGCTGATTGGTTTCTATGCAGAAGTGAGTCTGATTTTGGACTCTCCAGCTTTAGTAAATAAACCCCTAAATGTCTATAACACTGCTTTTCAAGCTACTGAACTACACTCACAGACAAAATTGGCATAGGTGCAAATGTCCATGGTACTGAGTTGGTGGTCTCTACAAGCACTTTGATGCTATACACAATCCCCGATTCACAAAAGGAAGCCACAATAAGTAGGGTAGGGGTAAACAGTCTTTTGCCCTGGTTTCTAGATCAGGAAAACTAAGCTTTTGCTGTGCATGACCATTTTAAGGCAGTTTAGATTATGACAGTTGTCACTAAAAAACTAATGAAGTCTAAAACTGAAAAACTAATGAGGTGACAGAGGCTTCCTCCCACAAAACGTTTATCTCATTAAATCAAAGTAGAAAAAAAAAAATCTTTAAGAGCTGTACATCCCTTTCAAAACAGTCCTGGTTTTTAAACAGCTATGCAAATATTTCCAGTGCACAACCATATATCGCAATAAAGTTTCTGCTACCTTCAGTTAATCCATTAATACTGAAAGTAAACGGTTTGTACAAAAACTACGTTGGTTAACCACTTCTAACCCTTCTATACTGGGTAAATGTAACTGATTTTTCATCGGTAAAATGTACTTTCTTTACTATTCTCAAGTTCACATATTACTTACAAGTTTCTAAATGGTCGCTTGCAAAATTGTTTTAGGTTTAGCTTTGCAGAAACTTAAATTTTCATAGAACACTCTTATTCATATTGGCCTAGTCGGTTTTAATTGAAATTAATTAGGCACACATTTTTTGGGTGAACATACAACATTGCAATAAAAAGAAATGAATATATCATACTGAACTAAAAAATGCTTGATTGATAGATTCATGCATTATGCCTTTTTTTTTAAGTGATTAGTAAAATGTATACTGTGCTTGTATTTCGAGCCTTTCAACCTACATATTTGTAAATTGAAATGTAAGGCTGCTTTCACACTGATACGCTTTTGGTTAAAAAAAAAAAAGTGGAAGAAAAAAATGTGAACATGTATTTCTATGGAACTCTTCACACTGCTCCGTTTCGGGTGTGGTGCAGTTTTTAAAATCCTGCTTTTTTTGGTGCAGGGTTGGTACTGTAAAAAAAAAAAAAAGTACCAAAAATGCTCCTCCCCATTGCAATCAATGGAAAATGTGGCAAAAATGCATCAAAAATGCATATGCATTTTTGCTACAGATCAGTGCTAAAGTAGCCTAAATGCAGTCGCTTACACAAACTTGCTGAATAAAGCTGTACATGTAAAAGTGTAAAGTAAATATGTACCCATCCTGCTGCCTGCACCACTGAACGCCACACTAATATATAGAAACCCTCCACTGAAGTGTTTTCCAAAACTGACACATCCAAGAGTGTCAGTCTGCTGTGTCCCGTGCTGCACTCAGTGGTTCTTCCAGCATACCTCTATGTCACTATTGTGCCCTACAGTGATGTGAAGGTTGGCACATAATTGAGTATCCAATGTGAACATAGCTTCATCCTTTATCCAATGTGAACATAGCTTCATCCTTTAAACTAAAGGGAATATTTATAAAGGAGTCATATGGCCCTACTGCACCCACAATGCTGCATTTAAAAGACAAAAAAATTGGGCCTTTATTAAGCACAGCAACTTATTATAATGAGTGTCATATGACAAAGGTCATGTAAACAGCTTGTCCTCCAGTCACTGTCTGCAGAGTTGGAAATTGCAGACACAGTAGGGCACAAACATTGCAGTGTCCAGCAGAGAGGAGGTAGCAATATCCACTTTCCGCTATAAATGTCCACCTAGGTGAATATTTTCTACTCCTCTAGTAAATCAGTCATAAAATGTAAGTAATGGCTACTGCAGGCTGTATAAACAAATGTTATCCTTTTAACAGGTAAACTTAAAAAATGTGTTTTGAGCTGACATGAGTCAGAAATACACTTTGATCACAGCGAGTATGTTCAACTCTACTGTAATACGAAGATTGGCTGGCCGATTCCAGGAAAGTTGAGAAAAGCACAAGTGGAGCTCCTAAAGATATAAGAGAAGTAATCCTGAAGTATATCTAATGGTTGCTAACATCCCTACAGTGCCCTATAACATCCCTAGAATTGTATAGGAGAATTCCCTATATTTGGGTGATAAGCCTGACAGAATTCTGTGCGGTTTTGTTGCTGGCTCTCCATTCAGGGTTTCCTGAATGAGCTGTTGCTTATAATATTGGAGGTCCTTACTGTGCATGGAGCTGTGTTTCTCTATCAATCCCTTGAGAATAGTGGCTATAACAGAATCTGTATTTGCCTCAGCAGAGCTCGCCTCTGTGGCTATCGGTGCGGCCTCAATGCTCTCTTGAGGGGCCCCCGGCCCGGTTGGTGCTTGTCCGGATGTGGTTTGGGGAGGATATGCAAACCTGGCTATACACCAAATGTTTTTAATGTGGCGGAAACTTGATGATTGATTTCTTTCTGTTGGTCTCCACTATAATATGCTTTTCTAGAGGCCTTATTTTTCATGTACAGAGTCTCGACCCTGTTGAAGGAGTAGACTTACCCTGAAATGCATTGGATGCTATTTAGGAACTCTGTTATGCCGACACAATCTTGTATGGTATTACTGTACGTATCTGTAAATTACTGCCTGTTTAATGTTTTATGGCTGATAATTATCTATGTTCAATAAAGATTGATGTCATTTTTACTCATTGGTGATGCCTTTAAAGTCCCATTTAGGGTTTTTTCTCCTATACAATTCTCTTACATATATAGGGTCTAAATATCTAGTAAGCAGTGAATTGCAGTTATTTTATGGTGATGGAGGCTTGCTTGCTATTTTAGTTGGAGAAAACGGCTATTGACACGTTATCCAAAACAGTGGGAACTCCAAATTGTATATCCTATTTTTATATATCCTATTATTTTTATATTGTCTTATCAATGACAAGAACTTTCTTTTATAATATGAACTGATGTATTGGGAGTTTTTAAGCTGAACTTCAAGTACAGCATAGCTATTTTTGCATAGTTACATTGGTCCAGCCTGGATAGGGTTGCCACCTCATCCCTTTAAAACTGAACACGTATTATTTACACAGGTTCTGTGGCTGATTAAGATTGTAATTAAACTCGGTGCCTTATCTGCATTAAATTAGCCTCAGAACCTGTGTAATTAATATGTGTATGGTTTTAAAGGGATGAAGTGGCAACCCTAAGCCTGGACCAATGTAACTATGCATGTGCCATACCTGGTTGACCCTGTGGATGCCAGAAATCACTGTAGTAGGTCCCACTACTACGGTTATTGCCGCTGTCTTCTGGGTCCACAGCTTCCCTGCTGCTTCGTGAGCACAAGAGGTCGGTCGCTTAGTATAGTCACCATTCAGAAAACTTAGCATTTTTGCATTTTTTCAATGATGTTAGGATCTCCACCTTGTCGAGTCAAAGAACTCTGCATATATATATATATATAAAATGTATATTACAGTCCATTACTCCCAAATCAATTCTATTATAAAGTCTACTACAACATCTACAAATAATTCTATACAGTCTACTGAAAAGTCAGATGCACAGATATATATGAATACATTGATTTCTCATTAAGGCTTTGTTCACATCTAAGCAATGCAGGGAAACTGTAATATACGTATATTAATAAGCAAGTGAAGCAATCCTGTGCATACAGTAACTCCTAAAAAAACAAACTACATACATTTTAAGAATGTATAAAAGAATCAATTCAGGAATGTAAAAACTCAAAAAAGATTTCAAGCTTACCGTACTGTCCATAAAGTATTGTGTGTAGCTTTAAATAAAATTGAACTAAAATTGCATATAGGGAGACAATAGAGATTTTCTGTTGCCAAAGGAATTTTTCTATTTTAAAACACTTTGAGGTCATTGATGTTCCTGGATTAATATGAGCTGGACAATGCATGTCTAGTTTATTTTTGTCACCATTTTCTTTTTCCCTAAACAGGTTCTATAATTTTCACAGGCTTATATTTCTTCACACGTTACATTACTTCACTTAATTCCGGTTCCATGAGTAAGGCCTGGCTTCCTTCCAGCTCTTACAGCTATGTGAAAGGTGGGAATAGACATTGAGTGTTTTACTCATACAGTGGACAAGCATACATTCAGCAGCATCTCTATAGGAAAAAGAAATACCAGCTTTAACATTCAAAGTAGTATTGTGTAAAAAAAAAAAAAAAGTTCTAAAGCTTAATAAAACATTAATATCAAATTCATAAAGCCTAACCAAGTTTTGCATTACTATAAATAGTTTGTTTGGGCCAAGCTGACCCAAAGCAACTATTTCCTTTACTAATTGCTGCGGCTGCTATCAGCACTATATAAACTGTATATCAGCTGTGCAATGCTGTGTTCCGACAGTGATACATAGACTTCCCATCTCACTTCCGAAACAAAATCAAGTCAGGCCATTCACGGTAAGTCTTACAGTATATTGCCAAAAGTATTGTGACACCCATCCAAATCATTGGATCCAGGTGTTCCAATCACCTCCATGGCCGCAAGTGTATAAAATCAAGCACCTAGGCATGCAGACTGCTTCTACAAACATTTGTGAAAGAATGGGTTGCTCTCAGGAGCTCAGCAAATTCAACTGTGCTACCATGATAAGTTGCCACCTGTGCAATAAGTCCATCTGTGAAATTTCCTTGCTACTAAATATTCCACGGTCAACTGTTAGTGGTATTATAACAAAGTGGAAGCAACTGGGAACAATGGCAACTCAGACTCAAAGTAGTAGGCCACGTAAAATGACAGAGCGGGGTCAGCACATGCTGAAGCACACAGTGCACAGAAGTCACCAATTGTCTGCAGAGTCAATAGCTAAAGACCTCCAAACTTCATGTGGCTTTCAGATTAGTACAACAGTGCATAGAGAGCTTCATGGAATGGGTTTTCATGGCGCAGCAGCTGCATCCAAGCCTTACATCATCAAGTGCAATGCAAAGCATTGGATGCAGTGATGTAAAGCACGTCGCTAGTGGACTCTAGACCAGTGAAGACGTGTTCTCTGGAGTGATGGATCACGCTTCTCTGATGGACATTTCTAGGTTTGGTGGTTGCCCGACTGCATTGTGCCAAGTGTAAAGTTTGGTGGAGGGATTAATATGGTGTGGTGTTGATTTTCAGGGGTTCAGTTTTGGGCACCGGTTAACAAAAAGGATATTGGGGAACTGGGGAAGGGCAACCAAACTGATAAGAGGCATGGAGAAGTTCAGCTATGAGGAAAAAATAGCTGAACTGAATGCATTCTCTTGAGAAGGGATGATTAATGGGGGATATGATCACAATGTATAAATACATTGGTGGTCCATATAGTGAACTTGGTGTAGAGTTATTAACTTTAAGGTCAATATAAAGGACAAGGGGTCACTCTTTACATCTTGAGGAAAAGAGATTCAACCTCCAAATATGGAAAGACTTCTGTGGAGTAGACTCCCTCAAGAACTAGATCTGGCCAGCTCAGTAGATTATTTTAACCACTTAACCTCCAGAAGACATTACCCTCTTCATGAACAGGGCATTTTTTGCTAATTGGTACTGCGCTATTTTAACTGGCATTTGCGCGGTCATGCAACACTGTACCCAAATGAAATTTATATAATTTTTTTTTAACACAAATAGAGCTTTCTTTTGGTGGTATTCAGTCACCACTGGGTTTTTTTATCCTTTATTAAAAAAATGAAAAAAGTCTAGTGAAGACTAAAAGTGCGCCATCCAAAAATGTGAAAGAATTGTGCACTAAAACAAAAACCAAAGACAGATGCCCCTTTAAGTGTACAGTACACTTTCAATATGTGCAGATCTTAAAGATAGCCACTAGCCCTTCACAGCAGTTGAACATGTCATGTAATATCATATAAAATATTACCCACAGTGTAATCCATCAAAAAGTATTCCAATTCAATTTATAGTCCAAATACAATATAAAGTCCAGTACATTAAATACAAAAATTCACAATCACTGTGATCTTGTAGAAGTGATAAAACACAAAAAATGGTGCTCCCCACACGCTCAAATTAATTTCTCACTCACCAGGTAACATCGGCCAGCAAAGCAGCCAACAAGCATTAGAGCCAGCCAGCTGGTGGATTACACTGTCATAAATTCTCATTCACCCAAAACAGGTTAACAAGAAAGCCCAAAAAAGTATCTATAGTGTAAAGTTTTATTAAAAGGAAAGTTAAAAACAAGGTCTATATGTACTTACATGAAGTAGGTGCCTAAGAGGGCACCAACACAAACCACCAGGGATCCTATCCCTCACACTGCCATTCATAACTGTGGAACAATACAAGAAACCGGATGTGGTGGCGAAGAAGGACCGGATATGTGATGGCAGTGGTTCAGCCACAATGCGTTTCGCGCACTGCGTATCCTCAGGAAGTGGTGGACACTAACTGACACTGGGTGGGAAATGAGTGACACAGTGACACTAATACAGTGATTATTAATAATACTATATACTGTCACTGTACTAATGACACTGGTTGGGAAGAGGTTAACATCTAGGGGCAATCAAAGGGTTAACTGTGTGCCAAATATGTAATTTGTGCTGCTTTTACGAATAAATGTGGCTGTGTTTTCTCCTTGCTTTGCAGGGAGAAAACACAGCCACATCGCTTCTCTATGTACAGAACCCTGTATTGTTAGTAAACACACGCCTCTGTACTGTCATTCACTAAGCCGATCAGCAGGTCCTGGCCATAAATTACGGACCGGGACCTGCTAACCAATTTGTGCTGTAGCAAATGACAGGACAGATGGGGCGGTGGGTGCACGCGTGCCCCCTACACAGACATACTGATCACGTACATATACTTGATCCAGAGCAGTGGGGCTGCCCTGCCACCTTGGCAGTGAGCAGACTGCCACTGGTAAAAAAAAGGGCTGTATGCATTGCTAAATGCACAAAATATAACTGGATAACTGGATATTAACATTTATATATAATAACAGGTGGGGTAGTTGATTCAGAGAATATCTAATACCCTCCTGGGGGATCATGAAGGAATATTTCCCCACACTGGAGTAAACTGGATCACGTTTTCTTTTTTCTATTGGTAAACTAGATGGACTGGTGTCTTTTTTTTCAACCTGACTAACTGTGTAATTATGCAATTATTAGCTTAACATTTGACTTATTAAATTAATCATCACATTTATTTCATCATTTTGTACAGGGCCTAAGAGGGGCATAAACTATACAGAACAAGACAATATAATTAAAATTGTATTGTGTAATTTATTAAACACCTGACCTTTCAACAGATACAGTCTGAATACTGATAACAATAAGAGAAGCCCCTGAGAGCAGCCTGAAGGGGTATCGGTTCTAAAACATCTCATAATTTGACATAAGAGACACTTAGACAATGATTACAGAACATGACTAAGTGTGCAGTCACTAATTCATTGCTATGGGAACTATAGGTAACAGTCTTAGTTGTGGAGACTCACTAAATAATCATTTACAGGCATTTTCTAGGAAATGATCACATTCTACTGTAATAAGGTGTTTTGTAATGGAGAAATATGTTTGCGATTACATCCTGCACTCAATATCAAGTATTGGTGGGTGTACTCTCATATGTACCACATCACTAAACTAAGCCTAATCATATACAAAACCCCAAGTTGGATTTTAAAGGCACTGCATAGCAAATATTGAATAAAAAGTATTTGAATATAAGGATAACATCTTTATTGTACAGTGTTTACATAAAAGAACAAGAAACGTCTTGCACCCCAATTTCTAATACAACAGATATAGTATACTCTCAAATAATTGAAACAAACTTGTAGCGTAGCTCCATTCAACCAACGCGTTTCAGAGAAACTCTTTCCTCAGGGGTTTAAGAATGTATATAACAGTGGTCCAAAATATTGCATATATATATATATATATATATATATATATATATATATATATATATATATATATATATATTATACACACACACACAAATACATACATACATATACATACATACATACATATATATACATACATACACAGTTAGGTATATATATATGTGTTATATATATATATATTTGAACACAGGCACAATTTAAAAATTTTCAGGTATTTACCAAAACGTATTCAAGCTATAGTTATATAATGGATATGGGCTGAAAGTGCATACTCTCAGGTTTAATTTGAGGGTATGTATATCCAAATTGGAGGAAGGGTTTAGGAATTACAGCTCTTAAGAGTAGCCATCCCCCCATTTTCAAGGGACCAAAAGTAATTGGACAATTGAATCAAAAGCTGTTTCATGGCCAGGCTACTCCATTATTTCTTCATCAATTAAGCAGATAAAAGGTCTGGAGTTGATTCGAAGTGTGGTATTTGCATTTGGAATCTTTTTCTGTGAACCTACATCATGGGTTCAAAGGAGCTGTCTTTGCAAGTGAAACAACGGTGGTGGGTGATCGCAGGATCCTCTTTATGGTAAAGAAAAACACATTCACAACATCCATCCATTCATCCAGACAAGTGAAGGACACTTTCCAAGAGGTGTCAAAATCTACAATCAAGAGAAGACTTCACAAGAGCAAATACAGAGGGTTCACCACAAGGTGCAAACCATTTATAAGCCCGAATAATAGAAATTCCTGCACCTAAGTAAATTGTTGTCCAGACAGGCCACCAAATTAGGCCCCCTGAGCTCCGGTGTGCAGCGCCCATCCGCCCCCTATGAAGAGCAATGTATAACGTCACTACGTGCGTGGTGTGGAATGATGTCACACGCAGGACACCCAATGGCATGCATCCTCTCCGCTCATCAAATGATGCAGCAGAGAGGAAAAAGGGAACTGGAAGGGGGCTGTGAAAAGCCCACACCCAGCACCACTCTCATTGGCCCCCACGGAAAAAACACCCAGGCAGCCTGTGCATGCCGGGCAGCCATCCAGTGCCACCCACAGGATGGGGGAAATGAAGCACCATGGGCTTCTGACAAGAGGGGAAAGATATGGGAATAGCAAAAACCACAACATACACAGCAAAAAAAAAAAAAAATATATAATAATAATAATAATAATAATAATAAGGTAAGAAAGCCCTATATACCAAGCATATTATTTCATATATAAACAATACAAAAAATAAATAAATAATAATAGACAGTCTGAGTGGACAAGACAAAAGCCCCCTGACTGTTATTTTTCCATACCCCCGACACAAAACCCTCTAGGAAAGGTTTAAAACATACCGCTTCATACCTGTGGGTTGTGTGGCCTTTAAAAAGGTGGATCAATTTTAGTTCCCTTTGTAAAAGTTTTTTATTCCAATCCCCCCCCTCTTTGATTTGGGTGAATTTGATCAAGAATCAAAAATGTTACTTTTGGAAAAATACCACCATGGACAGCTGTTATATGTCGTCCGAGGGGCAGGTCAGGGTTACGTGTCTGCATACTTTTAATGTGTCTGAATGCACATTTCCAAAATTCCAATTTTGTTTTGTCTACATAATATTAACCACAATCACATAAAAAATATACAACAGCAAAAGTCATACAGTTTGCATGATGTTGTGGTTGAAAAGATAAACCATTAAGAAGTACCATCTTTTTGTCAGTGCACGTGTATTTACAGTAATTGCATCATCCATATATGAAGCTACACTTTTTTTTACAAGGATCCCCACGTGCTTCCCCTTATATTCACTCTGAACTACACAATCTCTAACAGAGGTGGCATGCCTAAATGTGAACAATGGGTTAGCCGGGATAAATTTGCCCACCATGGGATCCATGGTAGGCATATGTCAATACTTTTTAATATTTTTTTTAGACCTGTTGATGTTGATTCAAGAATCTTTTTATGATTCTTCATGGGTTTCTGTCTCCTTTGCTTTGGATTCTACAAGAGTTGATTTCTGTTTTGAATCATTGCTCGTTTTCAAGCTTTTTTTCAAAGCAGTGCGGGAATATCCCCTCTCCAGCAGTCTCTGTTGGAGTTTTTTGGCTTCTATCACAAAGGTAACATCAATGGAACAATTGACTGACTCTAAGGTATTGCTCATACGGTATCGAATGTATTAAAGCCTTATGGTGGAAGCTAGAGGCATGAAGGATAACATTCCCAGCAGTGGGTTTATGATAGAGACTGCTGCAGAGGGCTCTGTCTTTCCCCTTGTAAATCTCGAAGTCCAAAAATGTAACGGATTTCTTACCATGCGTCATGGTGAAAGTGAGATTGAAGTAATTTTTGTTCATTCTGTCTAAACATTTAAAGAGTAAGTCCTGAGGACCCTCCCACATGATGAAAATAACTCCCCCATGTACAGATTGGCATAGGATGGATCACAGCATGTCCCTATCGCTACGCTCTGTATCTGGAGGTAGTGGGAACCACAGAAATAGAAGATGTTGAGATAGAGAATGAAATCCAAAATGGATAATATGAATTAATTGTACATCCAGTCTTGTTGGCCCCATTGGGCCAACACATGCTTTATGGCTGCTATCATCCTGCACTCATACCTTTTGGATCTTGTATATAAAAATTGCAAATGCAGCAGTGGCACAGTCAAGGTTGTAACTGGAGCAGAGGCCCACTCTTCAAGATGGACTCGACTCTATAATGATGAAGTACTACTATTCTTAACAAGAATTCTCCAGGACAAATATCATTACCATCAAAGTCCTTATCACACAGCATGTAGAATATCCAATGGCCACCCTACTCACAGATTTGGGTTGGCATTCACTTGCAGATGGGGAAAGACTCACTTCTGGTTTAATCCATCATCAGATGTCCTTCAGAACCTGCCCAGTGGCAGTCTCTGGTATCAGCTAGTGCAAATGAGATTTTGAGATACAGTACAAAAATGAAATATACATTAATTTACAATATTTAGTTGGGCTCTATTCACAAATATGCATGTAGCACCCTCCTAGTTAGGCTGCTAGGTATATCTAGTTTTCAGCACCCGCTGTAATCGGGGGCTACTGTTCAGGGATTGACACAGGCTGGCGAGTTTGATTGCCCCCCCCCCACCAACATTTCTAGAAAAAGTGTCTAGAGCTTAGGGAGGGAGAATTCAAAACGATCAGCCTGAATATTGAGTAGGGCCTAGTCAATCCCTGGGGAGGTGTGCCCAGATGGTAGCTGGGGTGCTGAAAACTAGTCTGGATCCCTGGGGAGATGGTCTTTTTCCCTCCTGAGGTAATGGATCTGTGAGTTAAGGAGCGGGGGCTGCTTTCCCCTGGATCCCTTTGGGACTGGATGCTTGATTATTTACAAGAGGCTGCACCTATGGACTGACCTTTTTTCAGGATTCCGTGAATAGAACCTCTTTTCTGTGCTGTACCTATTTCATGGCCCCCATCTGTGAACCTGTGAACTGTTACTGTCTGCCTTTTCTTGTGCTAAAGCTACTTTGTGATCCCCAGCCATCAATGTGTTGACTTTTCCAGTCTGCCTTTACCTGTGCTAAAGCTACTTCATGGTCTATAGCCATGAACCTGTGGAATATTCCAGTCTGCCTTTACCTGTGCTAAAGCTACTTCATGGTCTATAGCCATGAACCTGTGGAATATTCCAGTCTGCCTTTACCTGTGCTAAAGCTACTTCATGGTCTATAGCCATGAACCTGTGGAATATTCCAGTCTGCTTTTACCTGTGCTAAAGCTACTTCATGGTCTATAGCCATGAACCTGTGGAATATTCCAGTCTGCCTTTACCTGTGCTAAAGCTACTTCATGGTCTATAGCTATGAACCTATGGAATAGTCCAGTCTGCCTTTACCTGTGCTAAGGCTACTTCATGGTCCCAAACTGTGAACCTGTGGACTGCTCCAGTCCACCTGAACTTGTACTACTGTTACTGAGAGGGAAAAGTCCTCTGATGTTTTGGAGTATCCCACATTACTCCACATCCCCTCCTGTTACCTGGCTGTGCAAATATGCTCCATTAGTAAATCAACGCCATGGAATTTTCTAGATTTGCAATATTTGCAAACATTTTGCACCAAAAATGTCAAGCATTCTTAAATTTTGGGTGACATTTGGCAAGCTTTCCCTTCGCTGCCTTGCATGCCCACTCATACTCCCTTGTGCTTGCTTGCTTGTCCTGCCATATAGCCAATCAGTAAGGGTTATGCCATCAGACATTAACCCTATTTTAAAGATGAACACTCCTTCCCTACTAGTCTATCAGCTATCACTTTATGGTTTATTTTTGTTGCAATATATTTTTATGACATAAATACAAAATACAATTCACAGTTAAATTTTGCAATTATTTTTCCAGGAGGGTGTGCTTTTTTCATAACAGCACAGAAACGCATTGGTGTAAGAATAAAGAATGGTTAAAGTTAATCAATTGTAGGTTTAGCTCTCAGTATACTGAAATACAGTATCTAGCCCATTAGAGTGAAATGATGGTAAAGTAGGTATATCAAAATAAGTATTCCCACATTTCCAAGGGTCAGCATCCAGAGCGTGGAGGGAACATTGAAACTATAATTGGCTAAAGGTCAAGTACCTGAACATTATATACAGTTGTGCTCAAACGTTTACATACCCTTGCAGAAAAGGTAATAGTAATTACCATTTTTAAAGAAAACAAGAATCATCAGGCAAAACACATTTATTTCTTATAGGATTCATATTCAACTCTAGGTCAAAGCAGAATGTCACAATCATAAAACAAAACATGCCAACAAGTAAACAAATGAAATAACCCCTGTTCAAAAGTCTGCATAACCTTAGTTCTTAAGTGGTTCGATGACCTTAAGTTCAGGAGACTGATGGTCACTACAGAAAGTTCACCTTTTTCTGCTGTAACCATTATAGGGTCAACTTGGCCTTGTGCTTGGGGTCATTGTCATGGTGGAAAGTCCAAGAGCATTCCAAGCGCAGCTTTAGCACAGAAGAATGCAATATTTTCTGCCAGTATTTTCTGATAACATGCTGCATTGATCTTGCCATCAATTTTCACAAGATTCCCCGTGCCTTTAGAGCTCACATACTCCCAAAACATCAGTGAGCCACCACCATGCTTTACAATGGGGACGGTATTCTTATTACTGTAGGTCTTGTTGACCCCTCTCCATACATAGTACTTATGGTTGTGACCACAATGCTCTATTTTGGTCTCATCACTCCAGATTACAGTGTGCAAGAAGCTATGGGGTAGGTCAAGGTGTTGTTGGCATTTATTGGGCTTTTTTGTGGCATTAGCGCAATAATGGCAACTAATGCAGCTAATTTTTGTTAAAGTATCTTTGTATTGTGCCCCTTGAAACAACCACACCATCTTTTTCCAGAGCGACCTATATTTCTCTTAAGATTACCTGTGGGTTTTTCTTCAAATCCCAAACAATTCTTCTGGCAGTTGTGGCTGCAATCTTTCTTGGGCTACCTGACCTTGGCTTGGTATCAAGAGATCCCCATATTTTCGACTTCTTAAGTGATTGAACTGTACTGACTGGCATATTCAAGGCTCTGGATATCTTTTTATATCCTTTACTATCTTTAAGACCTGAGTAAGTGCCAAAGCTAGAAACAACAGACATAGCAGTTCGTAAGGAAGGCCCATTGTCCCCCAAAAGAAGAAGCATGTTGTCAGAATAGAGCATTATTTTTTCCTCAGTCAAGGGGCCGTAGCGGAAGCCTTTGATGCCTTCAGCCGATCCAGTGAGAGCTGCCAGTGGTTCAATGGAGAGGGCAAACAGGAGGGGAGATAACGGGCACCCCTGCCTTGTGCCCCTCTCCAGTTGAAAGGCCTCCGACACATGCCCTCCCTCTCTAATAACCACCCATGGTGCATGATACAATAACTATACCCAGAATATAAATTTATGGCTCCAAACCGCTCAAAAGTTTTCCAGAGATATAAGCATTAAATGCTGTTGAATGCCTTGTTGGGGCTAATGACAACAGTGAGCAGTCTCCAGTGTTATCTGCTGGAGTCTGCATATTAATATAGAGTCATCGCAAATTAATTGCAGTCGATTTTTGTGGCATAAAGCCTGATTGATCTGGATGGACAATGCTAGAGATTACCTTATTCAACCTATTCACTAAAACCTTGGCCAAGATTTTGACATCTGTTTGCAGTAGTGATATAGGCCTGTAAGAGCCCGGGTCTGTGAGGGGTTTGTAAGGTTTCAGAAGAAGGATAATGTGGGCTACAGACTTGGAAGGGGGATGACTCCCCACATCCAAGGAGGTATTGAATACTTTGAGCAGGTATGGGAGAACAACTTCAGCATATTTCTTGTAAACCTCTATAGGTAGACCGTCTGCTCCAGGGGCTTTATATGTGAGGAAGGAGCTGATCACCTCCTGCATCTCCTCCTTTAAGGTAATAGGAGAGTCTAACTTTTGTGAGGGCTATGGAACTAAGGTACTGTTTAAGGAAGTCCTCAGAGGGGCTTACCTTAGATTGATATAGGTTTGTATAGAACTGGACTAGTTCAGCCATAATTTGTTCCGGTGAGTTGACTAGGGCTCCAGAGGCAGTTTTAAGGGCTCCATTTGTCTGTGATGAGATCTACGTTTGAGCAATTTTGGCCAAAAGGCGACCAGTTTGCTCCACCTCCTCGTAGAATGCATGCTTTTGAAAAAAGCGTTTGCGTTCTGCCACGGAGGTGAGGACCTGGTTGTACACAGCCTGAGCCAACTGCCATACTGTATTCTCGTTGGGGGTCAGAGATATAGGCCTTTTCTTTTCTATCTTTATAAAGTTCCATTACCTTGTTACACAGGTCTTTTGGCAGTTCTTTTCTGCTCCTTATGACTCAGTACCTAGTATGCTCAGTGAATCCACATAAGTGAATTCACATACACAGACACTAATTGCAATTTAAAAAGCCACAGATGTGGAAAATTAACCTTTGATTGATATTTTAACCTGTGCAAGACCAAACATTCCACGGTATATAAACTTTTGAGCAGGGCCATTTGAGTGAATTCAGTTATTATGATTTGAAAAGAAGCCAGACATCTATGTGACTGTAAATGGCTTCATATAACACCGTTTTTTTTTCACTGTAATATCAATGCCAAAATTTCACAGTTTCTAATATTATTACAGCTACAATACAATTTGTTACAAGAGGAGACAGAGGGCCCTGCTCATTAGAGCTTACAATCTAGGAGATCAGGGTATGCAAACTTTTGAGCACAACTGTAAGTGTCGTCAAAAAATAGAGAAACACCCAAAGTAAAGGGTGGTCTATGTAAAAACCAAAGACTCTGCTTCAGGAAAACTAGAAGGTAAAGAAAAAAATAGGGAGCAGGTAGGGAAGAAGATCAGGATTGGGCCAAGTCAGAATTCTGAGCACAGAACAGACCATTCTCATATATCCTTCAGTGAGTTAGAGTGAATCCATACTGAATCATTAAGATTTTCCCCAAGATAATTAGAAATACATGGATCCCATGTACACTATATTGTTAAAAGTATTGGGCCAGCCCTCCAGATGATTGAATTCAGGATTTGCAATCACCTCCATGGCCACATGTGTATAAAATCAAGCACCTAGGCATGCAGACTGCTTCTACAAACATTTGTGAAAGAATGAGTTGCTCTCAGGAGCGCAGTGATATTAAGCGTGGTACGGTGATAGGTTGCCACCTGTGCAATAAGTCCATCCTTGAAATTTCCTTGCTACTAAATATTCTATGGTCAACTGTTAGTGGTATTATAACAAAGTGGAAGCAACTGGGAACAACAGCAACTCAGCCACGAAGTGGTAGGCCACGTAAAATGACAGAGCAAGGGCAGCGCATGCTGAGGCGCACAGTGCGCAGAAGTCATCAACTGTCTACAGAGTCAATAGCTAAAGACCTCCAAACAGTGTGTAGAGAGCTTCATGAAATGGGTTATTGCTGAGCAGCTGCATTCAAGCCTTACATCATCAAGTGTAATGCAAAGCGTCGGATGCAATGGTGTAAAGCACATCACCACTGGACTCTAGAGCAGTGGAGATGTATTCTCTGGAGCAGGGGTGGACTGACCATTTAGGCACTCGGGCACTGTCCGAGGGCCCAGGGTCAGTAGGGGGCCCCATGAGATGCCCCTGGTACCTTTCATAGGCTTTTTTGAGTGTGGGCAAGGACACAGGGGCCCCATGATTTCCTCTTGCCCGGGGGCCCCATGAGTTCTCAGTCCACCCCTGCTTTGGAGTGAGAAATCACTCTTTTCTGTCTGGCAATCTGATGGACGTGTCTGGGTTTGGTGGTTGCTTGAAGAATAGTACTTGCCAGACTGCATTGTGCCAAGTGTAAAATTTGGTGGAGGGGGGATTATGGTGTGGGGTTGTTTTTCAGGGGTTGGGCTTGACCCCTTAATTCCAGTGAAGGAACACTTTCGTACTCCCAACTTTGTGGGAACAGTTTGGGGATGGCCTCTTCCTGTTCCAACATGACTGTGCACCAGTGCACAAAAAAAGATCCTTAAAGACATGGATAAGCGAGTTTGGGATGGAGAAACCTGACTGGCCTGCACCCGATAGAACACCTTTGGGATGAATTAGAGCGGAGACTGTGAGCCAGGTCTTCTCGTCTGACACCAGTGCCTGACCTCACAAATGTGCTTCTGGAGGAATGGTCAAACATTCCCATAGACACATTCCTAAACCTTGTGGACAGCCTTCCCAGAAGAGTTGAAGCTGTTATAGCTGCAAAGGGTGGGCCAACTCAATATTGAACCCTATGGACTAAGACTGGGATGCCATTAAAGTTCATGAGTGTGTAAAGGCAAGTGTCCCAATACTTTTGGCAATATAGTGTATTTTGAAACTTTTTGACTTTACCTTGTAGTATAGCCACTGTAATTCTTTTTACTCATTTGCCATATAGTCATTGACAGGCACTTCTTTTCACGCCATCAAGAGTGAGAGTATGTAGCAAAATTATAAGTGAAAGAGACAGAGTTAGGAAGTTCCAGGATAGTTTCTTACTTGTCCTCTGCATAGTTCAGAAGCTGTAAGTTTGTCAAATATATTCTACTCTTGAATAATTACCATATTTAGGATACATTTGCTGAATTTCATTGCTTAAACTGATAAATACCATCCATAATGTGCTCTAGTTTTTTGCAAGAGTTTTCTAAGTGTAGCACCCTCCTAGACAGGTTCTGGGATCTGTATAGTTAGGATAAGTACAGCTGCGTTTCTCTGCTTAACAGAGAGACTGTTAAGCAGAATATCAGACTGAATTTACCTAACAGAGTGCTGTAATTGATTAGTCAGGTCTGCTCATGATGCTTTGGTGCTGTTTAAGTATTTTTTGAGTTTCATCTACCTTCAGGAAGCTATGAGAGCCTTCCAGAACATAGGTAGGGGCTTGGCAAATGAACAGCATGAATATGGATACAGCCCTGACCAATTGCAGGGGAGGATGACCCTACTGCATGCTGGGAGTGGAATTTATGTTCTGTGAGTACATGAACTCAGGGTCTTTCCTGAAGAGGATTGCACCATGCCAAGCTGGAACCAGGCATGCCTCACCTGGCACTTGCTGCCATGTGACCTCAGGTGGGCAACCTGAGGGCCTGAAGTTAGAAAAAGTTACCCTGGTTCTTCAGTATGCTGACTGAGGGGAGCTGTTTGTCAAGTATTTGTCTGGTGTCACTGAAGGGTGTCACTGGGAAGATTGGAAGGAGGTTACCATTGTGAGACACTGAGGGATCTTGGAGACTCTGTGTGCTTGCTACCCCTCTGGTGCTTGATATTCAGCATGGGTCTGAGAAAGGGAACACTGGCTGGTGTTCTAAGGAGCTTGTCCAACCATTGCTACAACAAGGGACTTTGCTCAATCCTAAACTACTTTTTGCTGCAATCTTAAGAGAGGTCTGCTATCTGTCTTCAGCAAGGACTTCAACAGCACTTAACTAAGAGATCAGTTAGAGGTCTTCAGTGTGAATAGTTATTAATAGTGATGGGCTTTATGTTCAAGTTGAATGTAAGTTTGACTCAAACATTGGCCGTTCAGCGGACTGTTCGCCTGCCGTGCCCCACAATGCACTGCGCCCTGACAGTGCATTGTGACTGGCCAAAGCAATGTGCCTGACCCCCACCCCCTTGTGACATCATCACAGTTTTTAAGAACTGTCATACGGCTGGGAACCAGCGTTGAGAGTGTTTCTTTTTTGGACATTGCATCTATTTCAGGGGAAATAATTAAATTTTTGTTATTAGTAAAGGACTTGTCAAAGACTGTCTCCTGTCATTTTTACACTACACTTTTTTTTTTTATTGTGAATGGGTAGGCACATATTACCACATATTCATTCACATGGGGGGGCAGGATGTTTCAGATTCCAATAAGCCCCCCGCCCACAGACCCCCACTACCACCTGCCAGGGTTTTGGGGAAGAGGCCCTTGTCCCCATCAACATGGTGACAAGGTGCTTAGGGGGTAACCCCACTGCCCCAAAGCACCCCCCCATGTTGAGGGCTGGCCTGGTATGGTACAGAAGGGGGGATGCTCACTCGTCCCCCCCCCTTCCTGACATGTATGTTCAGATAAGGTTCTGGATTTTGGGGAAGACCCCCATGCCATTTTTTTTTTTAAATTTTGGCTTAGGGGTTCCCCACAAAATCCATACCAGACCAGAAGGGCTTGGTATGGATGGGAGGGGGGACCCCACGTTATTAAAAAAAAAAATTTAATTGTCACGCAATGCCCGCAATTCTTATGACATTCAGAATGTTTCACTACTACACATTAAAGAATGTTTCACTACTAAATTACTGCATGACTTAATAATATAACTCGTGATATTTTAATAGCTGAGCGGTATCTTACCATATACTTGGATGCAGTAAGATACCGCTCAGTAAATTGTACCTGTTCGAAGTTCATGGTCGAACTTTCAGTAGGTTCGAATGTTCCACCACGAACCAAAACACAGGGGTGGTCGGCCCATCACTAGTTATAATCTTGGAGTATCCTACTAAAATCCCCAATCCCTATCCCCAATTCTGCAATAAATCTCCAAAAACAACATCCCCTAGACTGGTCATTGGAGCCAATAAGTGAAAGTGTGTGTGCACCTGGTGGTGGAAAATACTTCAGGCCTGGCTGCAGGGTGAAGCAAGGGGAGACTTGGGAAAAAATACAAGCGGCTCCTGTGGGGGTAGCGCTACATAACTCAAAGTAATCTCATCTATTTTGCACAAATTAAAGAAGATGCACCTGATTTCCAAAGTTCCCATAGCACACAGATGAGATCTTATGGGTTTTTATTGGGCCTGAAGAGCAGGTTAATATCCAACTAAGACAACCTTACAATGTAGACATACAGGAAAAAATTCTTGTATTTAACTTTTGGTTTCCCTGTAAAACTTATTGCAGTGGCTTTCACATACAGTATAGGTCAAATGCCAGTGGACATTATGTTCTGAACACATTTACTACAATAGGACAGCTATCAGATATCGGGGTCCTTTTTCATAATGCAAGGTGCGATGATGGCCAGCTTCCTAGTTTTACTGCAGTTCTTGCAACATACTTTAAAGGCAACACGTAACAGCTAACCCCACTACAGTATACACGTTTTATGTATATAATTTTAAGTATTTCAAAATGTTTATTAGTTATAGCACTTATAAGACAATCTTTTTTATTTTTTTATTTTAAGTTTTATTTAATCAAACTTGTACAAACAAGAAGTCAGAAATTGATACTAAATGAGGCAAATAACAATGTTGATGATGTGCATTCACATTTTTATTTACTTTCGGATACCTAAAGGGTAACTATACGCAAAAAATGACATATAGATACGATGCAGCCTGTCACTAGCATCAACACCACAATTATTTTTTTTACATAGCTTTAAATTTGGCCAGTTACTGCTGAATTGGGCTAAATTGGAGCTGTGGGTGCTCCTGACAGCTGAAAAATTGTTGGCTGAACATTGTCTACATCCTTCAGATGCCACCTGTGCCGGTTGTCAGTATACATTAGCCAGCAGAGAATATTCCACCATTTTTGCATTTACAAAGAAAACTCAGAATTTGTTGGGGGAAGGATGGATGAATGACAGGATACCCCCTCCACGCACAGAGCATGTGGCATTCTGTAAAAACAATAAAAGGAGTTTTTTTGAATGGTTTAAGGGGGAGAAAGAAAACCAGGAGACTTTCACAGCCACTGCTCTAACTCCATGCAGTTTTGTAAATTTATAACTGCGAAGAGGATCTGACATTAAGTGAAGGGAGGGTTACTATACTATGAATCAGCAAGCAGGACCAATGACACCCATCATTAAAGTTGTGCTTCTGGTGCAGTATACAAAAATATTTGGGAAAAATCTTTAAAGCTGAAGTTTTAGTTCAAAGCATACAGCTATATGGTTTGTCCTAACAGGTTTCTTTTTTTTTTGGAAAAAATATTTAAACCATAAGAATAAAAGCCGACCATTGTAAGCACCCCGTCAGTGTTCTATGGCTTGTGCCAACCACTGTAACCAGCCCTTTTTGCTGGACAGATGGAGAGTGGAAAAATAACAGATCTATTAGCTGAGTCAACGGGTAATAAAACTGTTACAGGGAAGACTCAGAAAAACAAAAATGACTGCATTAATGCCAATGCCAGACTGCATCATATCTGTCATTTTTAATTTTTCTGACAATTCCACTTTAAATTGCTATGCTTTTTCTTTAGTCATTTAGTTTCTCATTAGTGCATCACACCAAGACATTTCACAAGAAAGGTGCATCACTCAAAAGAGTGAATGTACTGTTGTCCAGTTGATGAAATCACAGTTTTCAGACTGAAACAAATTGCTAAACTTCCTTCTGAAAACAAATCTTACGTTCAAGTGGGCCAGTTGCATAATTTCTACAGTTAGGAATCTGTCAGCTTGTATTACATAGTGCAAACAGTTGTAGATGAGTAAATGGAAAGAAAATCAAATGTTCCATCTGTATATTGAACAATAATTTCCAGGTCTAACTCAGGAACACGGCAATAATGATCCTATAGCACGAGTAAATTGTGAATAAATACTTGTACGTATATCACTCTCCAATTACCTTTTTGCTCATGTAAGCTAGTCTCTTTGTGGGTCTCTTCTTTTGGCAGTTTAGCTGGTATAATGTTAGTGTAAAGCAAGCTATTAGGTGTATTTTCATGTGCCAGCCAAATTAACTGCTAGATACTCTCTAAGAACCAAAAATTTTATTAAAACTTAGAAATGTATAATGTATAAAATATGTCAAATCTACTTTAGTTAAATGATGGCGAACAGCAGAGAAGGTGGAATCTCACTGCCCTTGAACAAAAGCACCTTTTCATTGGAGGTTGTTCCCCTGTCACCTGTATAGTCTGAGGAATGAAAAGCTTAGAAGAATCTTAGTAAGGATAATAGATCAGGCTAAATAGTCACCACATCCCCAAAATACTATGGATAATAAAGAAGGAAAGAGAGAAAATATGGAATTTTACTGGTGCTGATTGCCTTCTTTCAGAACAAAAAAAACACTTGTTTTTTTTAGAAAAGGAAGGTTTCAGCAACAGTAAAATCCAGTATTTCCTCTCTTTCTTTTCTTCTTTATCATCCTTATAAGAATCTGTACAATTTTCTGATGAATTGGTGAGTTTTCCCTTATATGAACTTCAAATACTAAAAACCAATTGGAAAATTTAGGTCTACTTCAAATTCAACATATTTGAATTTGCTATGGAACCAAAGCCTGAGCAACTAATAACCTTTATATTCCCTTTGTTATTCAGTCTCCCTACTCATTCTGTTAGAAATTGCTCGGTATATTGGAGCCTGTGGTCTCATAATAGAGGACATTGTAAAAAACTGCTAGTGCCAGAAACAAATTCTTTGGCTAAATCTTCCACTGTGGTAAATATTATGATGAAAAACAGACCTAGTTCATGTTTCAGATTCCTCAAATACCACTTCTCAGGAAGGTGTCTTCAATATGTAGCCAAAATTACTGAAAGATTCTAAAAACTCACTGGTAGTTCAAGCAACCTACAGCTTACTTGTAACATGACTTTTTACTAAAGCTGTAAACTGTAGTTTAACCACCAGAAATAATAACATGTTAATGGGATTCTCCGCAATGAATCTATGTATGTATTATTAATACTACATACAAGTATGTGCTATAAAAAGGTATAATAACAGCACAAAAATCAAACTTGGCTATAGAATAACCTGTTAGTCACAGTAAGATAAGTTTAAGGGTAGGTTCACATATGTGAGGGTGATACTGCTGTGGATCCGCTCGAAAATCAGTGCAGCCGCACCACCTACCCAGAGGATTGCGGACCCGCGGGTGGGTGCCATTAGTTCTAATGGCACGCCAGGCGCACTGGAAAACGCAACTGTACTGGGAACCGAGGTTCCCGTGTGGGCTGCATTTTCAGAAGAAGTGCAGGAACTTCTTCCCTGCTTGGCACAGGAGTCCATTCAAATGAATGGGCTCTCGTGCCCACACGGCCGCATATATGTGAACCAGTAGTAATACTTGTCAGGAAACCATGGCATCTATTAGCTTTGTAGGACTTTATGTGGAAAAGAAAAGATGAGTTGTTGGAGTAGATGTTTTCTGCTGTTGCATTTTGGCTTGGAGGGCAAGCATAATCAAATAACCCTCTAATGGTAGGGATACATTTCTGGGCATACCTTACAGAATACCTTATTAGTACTGGTCTGGGAAGCCAATGTCTCTTGCCTCCTAGCCCAGTTCTCCCTGTTTTGCACTGGTCTTACTAAGTAATCCCAAATGTCATCTCATTCTCAGCATGGGTTCTAAGGAACCGTAGGGTTCCTCCTAAGTTTATTAGGGGTTCCTAGAACAGGGGTTAATTGACTCCCTATTTGATGGTGCTTGCATTTGTTGCAGGACCACCACCACATGGCAGTGCCTGCTGCATAACACCAATAACCTTTTTAGCCATTTTAACTCTGACCATCAGGGTAAGAGGGCATTCTTCCCACTAGCCATAAATGTAAGGGGCATTTTTCCACTGACTCCCAGTGAATTTTAAAGTAGGGGTTGCCTGGGAGGTTTCCTCTGGTGTAAAAGGTTAAGAGACTACTATTATGACACCACTAAGATAGAGTGAATGTGTTGTGTCAGTACAGACATAGGGGTTAATTTACTAAAACTGGAGCACTCAGAATCTGGTGTAGCTGTGCATGATAGCCCGTCAGCTTCTAACTTCAGCTTGTTCAATTAATCTTTGACAATAAATCCTGGAAGCTGATGGATTTCTATTCAGAGCTGCACCAGATTTTGCACTTCCAGTTTCATCGACCTCATAGTTAGGGTTGCCACCTCACCCCTTTATATCCAAACACATTAATTACGCAGGTTATGGGGCTGTTTAAGGTGGTAATTAAACTCACCTAGTGCCTTTAATGCATTCAATTAGCCTCAGAACCTGTGTAATTATTATGTGTTCGGTTTTAAAGGGATGAGGTGGCAACCCTACTCAGAGTGTCTAACACAACACCTGACTGAAAGACTGAATATCTGTATGTTGGGTCAGAAAATCTTTTATTTTCACATGTACCTACTTCATAACCATAGGTATACCCATGGGGGTTTTTTACTAAAACTGCATGGTGCAACATCAGATGCATAGAAACCAATCAGCTTCCAGGTTTTAATGGCAAAGCTTAACTGAACAAGCTGAAGTTAGAAGCTGATTGGCTACCATGCACAGCTGCACCAGATTCTGAGTGCATCGGTTTTAGTAAATCTCTCCCCATCTGTTTGCCATCACAAGAATCAAAATACTTCATAGAAAAATTACAACTGGATTCTAACAGGTACACAAAACTTACAGTGCATAATATTTTCCTTCAGTTTCTGTATGTACTTGCGACATGCTATCTTGTATTAAATTTGAAGACTTTTCTGGATGCCAATTACCTGTTGGTTTCAGAGATGGATGAGAAAAGCATTAGTGGTATACGCCCGTTATGTTACATCTGTATAGAAACATGATTTAGGTTGGGTACAGTGACTGCCCCTATTGCAAACAAAACTTTGTGGCCACCCATGAATGATAGCAATGTTTGAGTTTCTGCTAGGTTTCCAAATTTGGAAAGATTAATTGAAGACTATATAACAGTAAGTTTTACTATGAAATCTAAAGTGAATGTGGAAAGCAGTCAAACCTTTAGTGCCAACTTCCTGAGTGACAAGCAGTACATGCACCATAGCAACAATGTATAAAAAAAATAAATATATAAAACATATACACAATGGGGTTGATTTACTAAAAACTGGGAGTGCAAAATCTGATGCAGCTGTGCATGGTAGCCAATCAGCTCCCAGGTTTTTTTTTGTAAAAACTTAATTGAACAAGCGAAAAGCTGATTGGCTAGCATGCTCAGCTGCACCAGATTGTGCACTCCCAGTTTTAGTAAATCATCCCCAATGCATGGTAGCCATGCTGAATTCCATATACTATATATAAAAGATATAACCTTTTTGAAAAATGGCTTTTGGAAGATTACTTTGGACTACTACAATTGGCATATGCTTTGCTGTATTATATAAACGCTTGCATTTGTTAAATTAAACCTTTCATCCAAAAAACATGGAGGCTGCTATTGCTGAGCGGGGTTTTTTTTTTTTTTTTAGAAAATGCTATTTGCCTGGCTGCCATGCTGACCCAACACGACACTTGAAATAAGGAATTCAGATATTTAGCATTTTAATTTTCTCTCTAACAATTACAGGTCAATGACAATAGCTACTACAGCACCTACAACACCCCCAGGATTCCCTCCGGCTTCTCTTTACAGATGTGGGGAAGCTGGTAGAGAACATTGTGAAGAATGCATCTACACTTGCCAACTATGGGTACCAGAAGCTGCAGTTCTTCACCTGAAAGACTCCTGTACCCTTTGGGAAGATGACACCTGCTGGGGTAGTGCTATAAATCAGTATGATGATAAGATTTCCATACACAGGCAGATTATTGCACAGTGGGTTTATATCATGTGATGGTCTATTCCTTGTATTTCTGACTTCAAAAATACTCCCTACCTGTAGCTCAGATTCCTCTGCAATCATTTCAAAAATGGCTAGACTATAAATGTAACAAATGTGCATTGTGGGGTTTATTCTCTTTTTTTTATTGAGAAAGGCATAATCAACTTTCAGCTACAATTTACGCATTAGCTCTTTTTATTTTGCTAAATTAATCCATATTGGCTGTGGCAACTTTAAGCGATTGCCATTTTAAAAAAAATAAAATTTCATTTAATTCAGTCCTGCCCCTGTGCCCTCCTCACTGGCCGTGATTGACAGCAATTGAAGCCAATGGCTCCCTTTGCTGTGTCTGAGGCAATAAGTAGGCAGAGAGTCAAGAGAGCCTCTACTCTCATGCACATCTCTGGATTGAAATTGGGCTCAGGTATGCGGGGGGAGCTGCATACAGAAACTTTCTGCCTTTGGAATCACTTTATTGTAGAACTTTAGTCAGAAAATAAAGTCCTAATAGATCACTTCTTCAGGCAGTCCCCTTTTGCAGGTATAGCTACAGTGCTTAGCATAAATGAGTACACCCCTTTTGAAAAGTAAGATTTTAATCAATATCTCAATGAACACAAGAACTGTTTCCAAACTTTTGACAAAACTGAGTTTTATAGAACATTGGTTTAGCCCATTACATGACAGTAAGGTTAATAATACAGTGATCCCTCGTTTTTCGCTGTTAATGGGGACCAGAACCTTCCGTGAAAGCTGAAAAACCGCGAAGTAGTATTTGCCCCTAGGAATTTTTGTGTATGCGGGTACTGTACAAGAATGTTTTAAATATGTAAACAGTATTCATACTTTACTCATTTAAGACAAAAATTACAACAGTACTGTACAGTATACGCATTTACTTAAACGTGTCAGTGCTAATTACAATAGGGTTAATTACAAAACCTTATACAGTAATAAACATTAATCAACATTGCTTTCTGAGAGAGGCGAAGAGTCTTGTGTTGGTGGCGGAGGAGAGGCTCTCACTTGACTCGGAGACTCAAGATACAACAAGGGAAGATGCTAAGTGAGGCTGCAATGATGCGCAGACAATCAACTCACAGGGATAAATCCACTCGTACTCTTATTGGTCGATGTCACACCGGAAACCAATCACGCGCCTTTATGAAAGCCCGTGGTATGTACAGTACTCTGAGTCAACTCATCTCTTTGGTTGACATGCAGGGATCCTTCTCTCTCGCGCATCAACATGAAACAACGCTCCTTTCCACAGTGTGGCTGCTGACCCGCTAAGTACTGAAGCCGCAAAACATGAAGCGCGAAGTGGCGAGGGAACACTGTATAACTTTATATATAACTTATAAAATCTTCAGTTACTGTATACTTGAGTTAGTTGATGCAAAAGTGAATACACCCCACAACAAAAACTACTCCATCTAGTATTTTGTATGACCTCCATGACTTGTAAGGACAGCACCAAGTCTTCTAGGCATGGAATGAACAAGTTGACGACATATTGCACCATCTATCTTTTTCCATTCTTCAAGAGTGACCTCTTTTGGAGCCTGGATGCTGGATGGAGAGTGATGCTCAACTTGTCTCTTCAGAATTCCTCATAGGTGTTCGATTAAGTTCAAATCAGGAGACATACTTGGCAACTGAATCACTTTCATCCTGTTCTTCAGAAGTGCAACAGTGGCCTTAGATGTGTGTTTTGGAGCATTGTCATGTTGGAAAAGGGCACGACGACCAAGGGCACGGAGTGATGGTATCATCTTCTCTTTTAATATAGAGCAGTACATCTGTGAGTTCATGATACCATTTTTGTACTCCTCACCTTTGCCACGCCATACAGTTTTCAAGCTATCAGTTCCAAAAACATTTATCTTGGTCTCATCACTCGAGAGTACAGAGTTCAGGTAGTCGTCTTTTTCAGCATCGGCCCTGGCAAATTTTAGGTGGGCGTTTTTGTGCAAGGGCTTTAGGAGAGGCTTCCTTCGTGGACGACACCCATGCATGTCATTCCTCTACAGTGTACATCGTATTTTGTCACCGGAAACAATCACCCCAGTTTGACTTTCTACTTCTTTAGCTAACTGTAATGAACTTGCATGGTGATTTTATTCAACTCTTCTTATCAAAAGACGCTCCTGTCAAGGTGTCAACTACCGTGGATGGCCTGGACATCTGTGACATGGATTCAGTTCCATCTTTGCTAAATTTTTGTATCACTTTTTCTACAGTATTCTGACCAAGAAGTAAAGCTTTGCTGATCTTCACCTTCACTTTTCTTGTATAAAGAACTTATTTTCTTTTTCAGGCCTTGTTACACTTCTCTTCCACGTGGTGCCATTGCTGACAGCATGAAATGGGAAGGGGTTTTCTGTGTTAGGTAACACCCTTTTATAATCAACTGTCTGCTGGACAAATGTTTAATGAATAATTAGACTCACCTGTAGTTGAATTCTTGCTAATTAGGATTTTGTTGTCTAAAATTTAGCTTTGCTACTAAAACTTTCATTGAGGTGTATTCATTTTTGCAACATGGTCTTGAATGAATTTGTTCGGAAAAATACTTTTCTGTGTGTGCAAATAACAAATCTTGTTTACAATCAATGGTCCGCATTTGTGTGTTTTGTAGTATAGTGTCCCATGGAAAATGTTGATTCTGAAAGGAAAGTAAAGGTTTTCTGACAAACCTGTTGGGGTGTGCTCATTTATGTTAGGGTTTACTCATTTATGCAGATTACTGTATGTAAAACTATAAAAATTCAGTAAGGCACGGCCTTACCAGGCTCTGCACATGCTCGGTTACTCTCTATTCTCAACACTTGGCCTACAATTAGAGCCACTAGAGGCTGATCAGCTGACAACTTTAAGATTTACTGTTGATGAAGGTGGAAGAAAGCAACAGAAATAACACAGACGGTGTGGATGGAACACAGGTTAGGAAAGGATAAAAGAAAAGTAGGGAAGGTGACAGGACAAACTCTGCTGCCAGTGAGAGGCAAAAGAGTTAGGCAAGCCATAGAATAATCGATTTCCACCTGTGGTGGAAGGAATGAAAGTCACTCAATTTTCCTATCAACAGTTTTGATGGGGGAATGCCTCCTGCCTCCTCCCGCTGGGGGAGAGGGTTGGGGCACAGAGAGCTTTCCTATTTGGTAGAATACAATGATTACTGCCAGCGGCTATATCCGTTGGTAGTAATCGCATGCTAAAAATCCAGCATAGTTGTTATACCCAAAGTCAATCGATGGATCGATTTTGGCAAAATAAGCCTGCCCATAGATGGATCAAATCTTGGCCAGTCCCTGCTGAACCGGTGGGATTCAATCCCTCTATGACCAGCATTAAACTTACAAGGATAGTGTCTTATCTTATATCTCTGATATTATCCCTTGTGCAGCATGTGAACCTCAGCACTGTAAATCGTCTGAGCCAAGACATACAATCAAGACTGGAAATGTATGTACTTTAATTGAAGAAAATGACATACAGTGTTTCACACCAAGAAAAAAGGGAGAGTTTACAATAAGGAAGTGACTGATATTGACTTCAACAAATTACTGGCCTCCAGAAAGAAGAAATAGGAGAAATGTTTGAGACAATTTACAGCACACACTAATTTTGGTAGCATAATTATTTTTGCGTAAAGTATGTCCTTTTATTAAAGAAGATTAATTGTTATTAAATGGTTATGGGTAAAATTCTGCTTTAAGACACATATCATAATAGAGATCCTTCAGAATAGCTGTCCTATAAGTGCACCTCTAACACACAGAGTACACTTCAATCAACTAGTATGTACAAGTTCTAAGATAAGCAGTCATTATAAAGACAGCCACAGAGAGACTGTTTACAGTGAACTTCTCAGATATATCAATGTGCCCAAACTAAAAATATCACCAGTACTTTTAGGTTTCTCTTTGTGTGCACTATAGAACCTGCTCCATTCAATAGCTCAATGCTAGAACCTTAATAGCAAGTGGAGGTCCTTACAAGTGGAAGCCACAAGATTAGCTACAAGATAGTGGTGGCTAAAATTTAGTAGGCCTTACAAGAAATGTAAAGCTAGAGATATTGGAGTTGCTTGAAGTGCCTTGTTTTCAAAGGTGTAGGCTTTAGGGTTGTCATCTGAATCCATACTGCACTACCCATAGTGACCTAGGGCAAGCATAAAGCCATTAAAGTCTAAGCCTGAAATCTTTCCCTAACTGCCTGTTCCAAATCAGTAACTCGCCAGATTGTGAAGTCAGAAGCAGGATGTCAGTACCAAAGCCTACATCCTTAACCACTTGTCATCATTAGGTGGTATTAAAATGTCCTAGACTTTGAGTGGCTAAAACAAGCTCATGGGTGCAGCTGAAGCCATGAGCTTGGTATCTTTTTTTTAAATCAGCAAACGGCTATTCAATAAAATTAATTTGACTGGCTCTACAAATGCTATCTTTTATATTCTACCAAAAAAAAAATTGGTGTTTTAGTGTGTTTGTATGCACTAAATTTACTTTAGTGTGTTTTTTTCCTGAAAACATAAGTTTGATGATCATGCAACATAAAAAATTGCAACTGCCACTACTGTACTTCTACGGGGCCTCTGCTTTCAAAAAATATATAAATTATTTTGGGATTACAAGGAATTTTCTAGCAAAAATGCTGAGTTAACATGTGTGCGAAAAATTTTAAAAATGCCCAGGATGCAAAGTAGTTAAAAAAAAAAAAGTCAGAAAGAAAAGCTCCAGTATTCATGCCCTCACAATTTTCCTTTAATCCTACATCCTATCTTACAAGCACCTGGTGACAAAGGTGACAACACTAAGGAACTTTACAACTTAACCACATCCCTATTTTACTGTTTATTTCAGAGAGAGAGAGAGCACTCAAACAGGGATGACAGGTACAGTTTGATAATGTAAGACTAAATAGAATATTCAATTGATAGTGGCTTCTGAGCTGGTAAATCAAACATCAGACAATAATGGTGGTATGTGTTTATTAACTATTTGTGGATTCCAATGAAATATAGTTTGTATATTTCTTATATTTTGCTTTCCATCTAGAATTTTTTTGATGAGAAGATCATACCAGCCACAGTGGTGTTGTATTTTAAAGTGTTACTAAACCCAGGACCCTGCATTCACTATATCTGGTCTCCCACAGTACACAGAACATGGAAATGCAATTATTTTAGTAAATATAAACTGCTAAATACCTTTTCTCATCAGCAGTTAGAGCAGTCTTATGACTTCTATCAATATCCAGCTGAGCACTGGTTACAGCTCGTAGGAGGAGGTTTAATTCTGCTGTAGGAGGATGCAGAACCTCTGATCTCTGTCTGGGCAGTACTGATTGGCCCTGTGCTGATCACATGCACTCTCCCAAGAAAAAAAAAACGCTCTCTAGCAATACACACCAAACTGAGCATGTGCAGAGTGTCTCCACACCATATGCCTTAGCAGGAGATAAGAGGGGGACAGTGGAAGAATGGGAGGATCAGAGATGTCAGGATCAATGCAGAGAATTAACCCTTTAGGTTCCACAGTGAGTATAAGAAGCATTCTTTTCTACATATACAGACTGATGTTACTGTTGTGGGTTTAGTAACACTTTAAAACACTTTAAGCAGTGGCCATTTGGAATGCTGTAACATTTAAAGATTGTAAAGGGCCATATGCCCATAACAATAACATCCAGTATAAAATGATTATATTATTAAATAATATTTTTTTATTTTATTACTTTTATTAACAGCTTCCCGACTGTCCTATAGCAGATATACTGCTACAGGGTGGCACGGTGCGCAAAATCACATAAATATACACGTGATTTTGCATTTCCGGGTAGGGGGTGCACGCAGGACGTGCGTATGCCCTACCCACGCCACCAATTACACTTGTGGCTGTCAATCAGTGGGTCCCGGCTGGTGATTACTCGTAGGCGCCCAGTGATTGCCGAGCATCTCCGACGGGGAGAACTGTTTCTAAACAAAAACAGTTTTCCTCCCTGTCAGCTCGCGCACACTGCTTTGGATGGTAAACCACTGTGCTTACAGTGAAGCACACAGACACAGCACTATGTAAAACAGCACACTGTTAACCCTTCGATCACCCCTCATGTTAACCCCTTCCTGACCAGTGCCATTAGTACAGCGTCAATGCTTTTTTTTTTTAGCACTAATCACTGTATTGGTGTCACTGGGGATGTCAATGACACCAAGTCACTACCCCCTGTGTCAGAATGTCCGCCGCAGTCCTGCTATAAGTCTTTGATTGCCGCCATTATTAGTAAAAATAAAATAAAAAAATAAAATCCCAGTATCTATACTGCCATTTGTAAACGGTATAACTTTCACATAAACTGATTAATTTACACGCATTGGGATTTTTTTCTAGCAAAGACATGTCACAGAAAAAATTTTGGCCTAAATTTATGACAAAATTATTTTTTCTACTGGACATGTTTAATAACAAAAAAGTACAAAATATTGTTTTCTTCTCAAAATTGTCTTTTTTTTTTCTTTTTTTATAGAGCAAGAAATAACAAAAAAAAAAACTAAAAAAAAAAAAAAAAAAAACGCACAGGTGATCATATACCACCAAAAAGAAAGCTCAATTTGTGGGGAAAAAAAGCTGCGCAATTAACGCAGCGCCGTAACGCAAAAAATGGCCTGCTCAGGGAGGGGGGTAAATCCTCTGGAGGGAAAGTGGTTAATATGGTATATAAAATATATTAAATAAATAATATATCATATTAAATGTATTATTATTCTTAATAATAGCAATAAAATATTATACATTATATTATTAACAGCACAGAGCAACTTCTCTCCCGCATACTGTTACCTGATAGATTGCCATCTAGTTTACATTTTATTATGTATAACCTCGTATAGGATATGCTGTATATTACCTTGTGCATACATCATCTTAGGTTTTTGGGTACAGAATGGCTGCAGCCATGAATCAATAGGAGAACTCAGTAATGCATCTATCATAAGGGCTACTCCATGAATAAAAACTCTCTCTCTTTCTGTTGTCTGTATATAATAAGCAGTTATCAGTTGGCTAATGTGGAAACCATAAAGTATGGATTGTACTGGAAGGTGATCACGGAGCATGGTGTGGGGATATCATTTAAAGAACACATTTTGTTTTGGCATCATTTTTTATTGGAGCATCTAATCACCGTTTATTTGGGACAGTGGACTTTTTATTACTTTGTTATTAATTGTTTATTTTCTGATTTGTGCACTGTATTATTAATTATACTTAAAATGTGGAAACCTTACTTGTGCATACAGAACAATGGTAAGATTCAGATATTGGAGAAAATGGCCTTTTATCAGGTCCAGCCATAAAACCATACCAACCTATACCTATAGGCATGCATAGAAGGAAGGTTGTTACACTTTCATGTATGCTATACAGCTCAGTGTTTTGTAGCAGCATATTGTGATAAAGAGTGTATTGATGGGTAGAAGTGGAGTTCTGCAATGCGAACGTGATGCGATCACTGCTGCACTTGACTTTGAACTTTAGGAATTCAGGGCCTTTGTGAAGGCACATGCACAGTTTTAGGTTTGTAGATGTGTGTTAGATGTGGGTGTAAAATAACACTGCATAGAGAAAAAAAAAGCTTTCTAAAGTACACTTCTTTTCAGAATGCAGGAAGGATTGGAACATCTGTGAACCTTTTTTGTTCTCATTGGTTAAATGTCACTTCCTGTGTGGTCAGCGGAACAGGAAACAAGGACCAATCTCTCCAATGTGGAACAGACAGTAATAAAATCACTTTTTTGTAGAGTGGAAAAGGCTTAAAAACTCTGTTCATTTCTTTTTTTTTTTTTTTAGCTGGATCCCAATTAGGGAGATTCCCTTAACTTTCTTTGTGGTCACCATGACAGGAGGTAAGCAGTATACTCCTCAAAAAGGTGAAAAAGTGACATATACAACCATAAAACCCTGACCGTAGGTCAAATTTTCCCTTTGTATCCAAAAGAAAAAAAAAAGTGTCTGCAGTTCTACTGTAAATAGCAGCAAAAAACACTGCAAGAACACACAGGAGTGAGCAGACTCCTCATGCATTACCATAGACAAATTTATTGAATCAATAAAAATAATAAATTATATCTGTGCTAGGTCATAAATAATAATAAAACTAAGCAGCTGCTGTGCAACTATGATACTAGTCTAAGAGACAAATAAACAGGAAAAGCAGCACTAAAAATATTATTAATATTGCATTCTGTAAATAAACTCAATATCATAAATTGGAAATAAATACTCTATAAACAGTAAAATTCATGATCTGGCACAAACAAATGTATATAAAAAGGTGTTCACACACATATACTAAGTAAATTATGTGAATCCATTTAAAATAAAGTGCATTACAAAATTATTATTATTATACAAGATTTATATAGCGCCCACAGTTTGCTCAGCGCTGTACATTATAATGGGAGACAGTACACAAGACAGTACAGTAACAATACGATTCAATATACGAGGGGTTCGAGGGTCCTGCTCCTTGGAGCTTACAATCTAGGAGGGAGGGGATAGTGGTACAGGAGGAAAGAGCTGTGGGGGATGGAGTGGTAGGAAGAGTGAAGGAGTTCAGTAATTAGCTGAGGGCGGGGTAGGCTTCCCTGAAGAGATAGGTTTTCGGAGTACGTCTAAAGGTGCGGAGAGTAGGTGACAGTCTGATGGATTGGGGTAGGGAGTTCCAGAGGATGGGGGAAGCCCTGGAGAAGTCCTGGAGACGGGCATGGGAGGAGGAGACCAGGGAACTAGAGAGTAGGAGGTCTTGAGAGGAGCGGAGAGTAAGTTTTGGGTGGTATTTGGATATCAGATCGGTGATGTAGTTTGGGCTGTATTATGAACAGCTTTATACGTCAATGTTAGCATTTTGAATTTTATCCGTTAGGCAATCGGAAGCCAGTGGAGGGATTGGCAGAGAGGGGTAGCGGATACGGAGCGGTGAGTAAGGTGGATGAGTCTGGCCACAGCATTCAAGATAGACTGAAGCAGGGATAGCCTGCGGTGAGGTAAGCCGATGAGGAGGGAGTTACAGTAGTCGAGGCGTGATATAATGAGGGAGTGAATAATAAATAAAATTAGACAGAATAAATACAATCCAGTCCAAATAAGCAAACTGGGTATATCCAAAGCAGTCTAATCCTTCAGTGTGGATGGCAAGCCGCACGTCCCACAAAAGTTGTGATGTGACCCACCATAGACAGGAGATTCCACCATCCAGTGATGCAGTTAGACAGACGCCTTTTACTAGATGTGATGGACCATTATAAATGGCCAAAACATGCTTGGTATCAATATCCACCAATGGCTCCACCATGGATTCAGGCGCTCACACTGACATCTATGCAATGACACCGTGGGATCAGGAAAATACACTTCCATGGTGAAAGAGGTTTTTTAAAAAATGCTCTTACCATTTATTGTATTAATATAAGAGCAATATTATTATTATACAAGATTTATATAGCGCCAACAGTTTGCTCAGCGATTTACAATATAATGGGAGACAATACAGCAACAATACAATATCCTTGAACCTGCACGTTTCACGGTGTATAGAAACGATAAAACTATAGCAGGCTGATGGCTTACAGTAAAAGAAAATGCCTACCAATAATGCGTAATGACGTCATGTACAAACCACGCCCATCATGTTTTATCAGAGTGACATCTTCGGGGAACCTCCTCCCTAGGATCAACAGGAATGCCCTATAGATCCAGGCCCATTTAAATAGCTATGGAATATGAGGTTGGTTTAGCTCTGAGGAAGGGGGTTAGTCCCCCAAAACGCATCAGCTTTCTAACCGTTAGGTCCAAGGACGGGTCACGCCATGTTTGGCTGAAGTGCATCAGTTATATGCCTGCTGTTCATGAACACATTGGCCCATCACTGGTGACAATGGGCTGCATAGGGGCTCAGTGTTATATGCCACACAATAATTGATATTTATCATTCAAAATTGATTACAATGAGTGATTATTTGAATTGTTGCCATTTTAATTATTATTGTTCTTGTTAGTCATGACTATTGTTAATGGCCATATAAACAAAGATGTTACTAATATCAGACACTTCCTCCCACACCATGGATTAGAATTTAGAAAGCACTGTATTGCAAAAATCTAACAGGCCCTTGGTATGCAGACCATTGAGGTTTATGGACTCTCACCAAGTATCACAAAATATTGTTTTTTGGCCAATAGCAAGTTGACCACAGAAAAGAGGAACATAATGCAAACTCATTGGGCTCCATATGACCAATAGTAATCCCACTTAGAAACTTCCTAGGAGTTTTTTTTTTATGGCAATAGACCAAAGCAAGCCCTTTTTTGAGAATTTGAGATAATAGAAAGTACAGCCCATGGAAATGATAGCTGCATCATCAGGTCTGTGTACACTAGAAACAGTAGCTGTTTTTATGATAGCTATTTCTGAGCCATTGACAAGAGCAGTTAATGTATCACAGAATAACTAACATAGCATAGCTGGTATAGTGTACACAGGTCACCCTGTGAAATGCAAAACAGATTCTCTTGTATGTAATGCCACAGAGGACGGAGCACACCCTGCAGGGTTTACCTTTGCTTTGAATTTCATTCATGCTTGTCATTTTTGAGGCTATTCATAGCATAGTCTAGGGATTCTACTGTCAGAGGGTGACAATTGTTGCTTTAGCAAAAATATTTTCTTTTTTTTCCCCCTGGGACCATGATGATAGTTTTCATTTATTAAACATATATAAGGCCTGGGTTGATTTTCATTCAAAAATCGGACCTAAGAATAATTAGCTGATTTTCGCTCTGTTAGTGGAGCAATGGCACTGGACGATTTTCGTGGTTCCTCCCCATTTTGTTTATCGAGCATGCTGGAAATTTCGACCGATTTTAGAAATCATTGGTGGCACCATCGGATTACAGAACGAACAATGTTTTCGATCGAAAAATCATTCGGAATTCGACCCATGCATGGCCTGCTTATGTGTATGGCATGTAATTTGGTTAAGGAACGTATCCAGCAGCATAGCTTATTACACATGGATCTATGTGCAAGGTATGAGCCACAGCCCTGGAATGCCAGACTTGCACCCCCTGTTCAAGGTCTATGCTGAGACAAACCTGGAGGGTGGCCACCTTTTGAATATTCTAGTTACCCTACAGTAATGATAATCCTTTCCCTTCATTCAGCGGAACTAATGATCTGCGTGCTTGTTCCAGGTCAGTCGCTTTAAGGATGGTTCACAGTAGATGCAGTTCAGTGCGGTTTTTTTCCTGCATCATAAATGCATGCACAGTGTTTTCCATGTATTTCAATGGCCTTAGTTCACACCAGTGCAGTCAGTTCCAGTCAGCTTCCGGTGCAGAAAAAAAAAGTAGAACATGCTGCATTTTTTCTGCACAGAACCATACTGGAACATAGCAAACTGCATCAAAACTGCACCAGAATGGAGTTTGGTGTGGACTGTAAGCAAACACTATCCGGAATGTATCTGGGAGGGTGCTTTTGCAGTGTGAACTGGCCCTAAGGCTACGTTCACACTAGCCTTGTGTGCAGGCGGCAGAGAGGCGTTTGGGAAGCGTTTTTACCGCTTCCCAAACGCCTCTGCCAATTCTGCACATTACAGCACATGGTGCTGTTCTAACGGGAGCGTTTGCGTCGCGTCGCGTTGCGTCGCGGCAAAACGGACGCCTCTGGACGAGTCAGGAGGCTTTGAAGCCTCCTATTCTCGTCTATGGTGCCGCTCCGCAAACGCCCGGCCGGCGTTTGCGGTGCAGTTGCGACGCGGTTGCGGGGCGTTTGTGGAGCGGTAACACCACTCAAACTGCATTATAGGCGTTTGTGGGGCGTTATTAACGCTCGGCAAACGCCTAGCAACCGCCGCTAAACCGCGCATGCGGCGTTTGCAGAGCGTTTGCCGAGCGTTAAAAGACGCTCCGCAAACGCCGGACCAACGCTTGCCAAACGCTATAGGGGCGTTTGGCAAGCGTTGGCAAAACAGCCTAGTGTAAACGAGCCCTAAAAGAGAACTGAACACATTAAATCAGCAATACAACCAAGCAGCTAGCATCTTCAGAAGTCAACAAAGGCATTTTTTTTACAGCTCCAAATTTTATAACCTGCCCAGCAGTTAAAGTGGTTCTTCTCCCTGTTTGATAAAAATTCCAAGTCAGCAGCTACAAATACTGTGTGAGAGAAGTTGATCTATGTTGTTAATTATATAATGTATAATAATTTATTGCTATTATAATAATATTAATAATAATGATGATAATACATTTAATATACTATTTATTTCATATATTTTATATACCATATTAACCACTTGCCCTCCTAAGGATTTACCCCCCTTCCTGACCAGGCCATTTTTTGCGTTATGGCGCAACGTTACTTTAACTGACGATTGCGCTGTCATGCAACGCTGCGCCCAAATGAAATTTACGTCCTTTTTTCCCCCACGAATTGAGCTTTCTCTTGGTGGTATTTGATTGCCTGTGCGGTTTTTATTTTTTGCGCTACTGTGTTTTTGACTTTTTGCTATTAAACATGTCCAGTAAAAAAATCCAAAAAAAAAAAAAAATCAAGTTTCGTCATAAATTTAGGCCATAATGTATTCTGCTACATGCCTTTGCTAAAAAAATCCCAATACATGTAAATTAATCGGTTTACGTGAAAGTGGTAGTATAAATACTGGAATTTTTTTTTTTTTTTTTTTTTTTTTTTTACTAGTAATGGTGGCGATCAGTGATTTATAGGGGACTGTAGCACTGCGGCGGATATTCTGACATTGGGGGGAACTGACTTGGTATCATTGAGATCCCCAGTGACACCAACACAGTGATCGGTGCTAACAAAAAAAGCATCGACACTGTACTAATGGCACTGGGCAGGAAGGGGTTAACATGAAGGGCGATCAAAGGGTTAACATGTGCAGGGAGTGTTTTACTAGGGGGTCGTGTCAGTGTGCTTCACTGACATCGCATTGCTCTGGATGGCTGTGCTGTGCATAACCATCCAAAGCAGTGTGCCGAGCTGACAGGGAGGAGAACTGTTAGTAAACAAAACAGTCCTCCTCCCTGTCGGAGATGCTCGTTATCACCGGCCGGGACCCGGTGATTGACAGCCATGGCCGCAAATGGCAGCGCGGGTAGGGCGCACTCCCCCTATCCAGAAATGCAAAAATCACACACACACACACACACATATATATATATATATATATATATATATATATATATATATATATATATATATACACACACACACACACACACACACAGTCAGGTCCATAAATATTGGGACATCGACATCGAAACAAACAAGATGTGCTTTAACTGCAGACTGACAGCTTTAATTTGAGGGTATTTACATCCAAATCAGGTGAACGGTGTAGGACTTACAACAGTTTGCATATGTGCCTCCCACTTGTTAAGGGACCAAAAGTAATGGGACAGAATAATAACCATAAATCAAACTTTCACTTTTTAATACTTGGTTGCAAATCCTTTGCAGTCAATTACAGCCTGAAGTGTGGAACGCATAAACATCACCAGAAGCTGGGTTTCATCCCTGGTGATGCTCTGCCAGGCCTCTACTGCAACGGTCTTCAGTTCCTGCTTGTTCTTGGGGCATTTTCCCTTCAGTTTTGTCTTCAGCAAGTGAAATGCATGCTCAATCGGATTAAGGTCAGGTGATTGACTTGGCCATTGCATAACATTCGACTTCTTTCCCTTAAAAAACTCTTTGGTTGCTTTTGCAGTATGCTTTGGGTCATTGTCCATCTGCACTGTGATGCGGCGTCCAATGAGTTCTGCATTTGGCTGAATATGAGCAGATAATATTGCCCGAAACACTTCAGAATTAATCCTGCTGCTTTTGTCAGCAGTCACATCATCAATAAATACAAGAGAACCAGTTCCATTGGCAGCCATACATGCCCATGCCATGACACTACCACCACCATGCTTCACTGATGAGGTGGTATGCTTAGGATCATGAGCAGTTCCTTTCCTTCTCCATACTCTTCTCTTCCCATCACTCTGGTACAAGTTGATCTTGGTCTCATCTGTCCATAGGATGTTGTTCCAGAACTGTGAAGGCTTTTTTAGATGTCGTTTGGCAAACTCTAATCTGGCCTTCCTGTTTTTGAGGCTCACCAATGGTTTACATCTTGTGGTGAACCCTCTGTATTCACTCCGGTGAAGTCTTCTCTTGATTGTTGACTTTGACACACATACACCTACCTCCTGGAGAGTGTTTTTGATCTGGCCAACTGTTGTGAAGGGTGTTTTCTTCACCAGGGAAAGAATTCTTTGCTCATCCACCACAGTTGTTTTCCGTGGTCTTCCGGGTCTTTTGGTGTTGCTGAGCTCACCGGTGCGTTCCTTCTTTTTAAGAATGTTCCAAACTGTTGTTTTGGCCACGCCTGATGTTTTTGCTATCTCTCTGATGGGTTTGTTTTGTTTTTTCAGCCTAATGATGGCTTGCTTCACTGATAGTGACAGCTCTTTGGATTTCATCTTGAGAGTTGAGAGCAACAGATTCCAAATGCAAATAGCACACTTGAAATTAACTCTGAACCTTTTATCTGCTCATTGTAATTGGGATAATGAGGGAATAACACACACCTGGCCATGGAACAGCTGAGAAGCCAATTGTCCCATTACTTTTGGTCCCTTAACAAGTTGGAGGCAAATATGCAAACTGTTGTAATTCCTACACCGTTCACCTGATTTGGATGTAAATACTATGTTATAATGGAGAAAGTGTTTGGATATGGCTTTGCAGGCCTTCTTGCCCCCTAGGAACAGGGATCTGTTGCAACCACAATCTCTGCTTCCCCTGTTCTTAATTTTCTGCTTTATTACCATCCCTTTGCAGACTTGTGACAGTGGTTGCAATGTGGCTGGGCAGAAGTCACCTGTAAAAAATCTGGGCACCTGTTGGGAGGTCGTGCTTATGCATACTATCAGGGAGTACTGGTGATAAAACACATTTGCCTCGCATTGACTGGGACTATTAGGTTTTTTTTTGGCTGCGTGGGGAAACCTTAGTCTAGGGTAGGATCTTAATGGGCTGCTTTCACACTAGCAGCAGTGTTTGCCACCATCTCACAGTAGATTACTTTTCAGAGGACAGCGAAAGGGGGCTTCTATTCAGGAGACAACACTGACACCCGTTTTTTTTTTTGGTGCAGTGCCATTGACTTACATGGGAGAGTTTGACAGGCATCTGGCATGATGCATTAAAATTGCAGCACCATGATGTAAAGCATCTCAGCTGCAGCAATGTATATTCACCATATCCACTTGCAGGTGGGTGGTCGGGGGCAGTAAAAATGCGGATCAACCTCCTGTTCTCACACCCCCTGGACGCCTGTGGGAAAGCAGCCTATAAGATACATACACCAGCTGCTAATCAGCAAGCTGTTTTTTGTCAGTGGCTTGAGTGAGAGGCACCCATAAGCAAACGTGAGAAATAGATCATCATATGGGTAGCAGACAAATCTAGAATGCCTGTGGAAATGAGAAAAACCTTGTACCCTGTCACTGCAGAGTGAGATTCTTAGAAGAACTGTAGAGAGCAGAAGTGCTTAATGAGAGAGTGGAAAAGACACGTACCAGGGATAGTTTAGAGGAACAATGAGTGAGACCATAGAAGAAGAAGATAAAGTAGTCTCTGAGCCAATGAGGGCAATACACAGCAAAGAGTTAGCAGATCGGCGAGGGAAACAGCCGATAACATGATGAGCCAAGCATTCCAATGTGCAGGAAATGTGGATCAGAACAGTGCTAAAGAGTGTTTTGCTTTAAAAAGAGTTTTGGCAAATTAAACCTAATTTTAATAAAATTATAAAGTCATCAAAGCTATCAAAGGCATTCCTTCCTTATGAACACAAAGATTTGTCAGACCAGACCAGCACATAATTGATTACAGTTACAGAATATGTAAACCCATTTCATATTCCTGATATGTGCCTGCTGTACTATGTACTCGTATGAAAAAGTATATTGTTCTCCTTGTATTCAGTGGTGTATTTTGGTTTTGTGCTGCCCTAGGCAACACTAAATCACCCCCCCACATTTAAATTGGAGCCAACGGAGCGAAGAGTGTATTGGAACATAAGAGGGAGAGACATGCTGCTGTATATATACACACAGCACTACATCCATCATCAGAGGGGAGATCAATCAATGAGGATCCGACAGTCTATCACTTGGCAGGGAAATGCCCAACCTACCTGCTCAGCTCACTGTACACCCTGGCTGACAATCAGCTTGTCTTTCATGAATCTTCCCAGTCCATGCTCCCCATCCCCAACACATACCTAGGGTGTGCCCCTAGGGCGGGCCACCTCCAACCTACCAGATCCTTTGCACACCCTGTGATGGCCACTCCTGCCTGGTGTGGCCTTCCTCCACTCGATTCATCACCTGAGCTGTAGCTCAGTCACCAGCCGCATAGATATCACTGCTGCCAGAGGGTGGTGCTGCCCCCTTGAAAAATGCCACCCTAGACAAAAGCCTTGTTTGCCTTGTGGTAAATACGCCCCTGCTTGTATTGCTTCCTTTGTGTGAAGTCCCTGGTGTTCCTGCCAGCCCCCCTGCTTTCCTATTAAAAACCGACCACGCTAGGCATGAAAGCAAAGTGTGGTTAGTTTTCTAGCTATGCTGGCCTGCTTTCATTCAATTTTTAGACTTGTCCTGACACTCCTTCTGCCCCCCCCCGTACAGGTTTTCACTGGGAAGATCAGTGTTCTGCTGTTTTTCCTCCCCAACTCTTATGCAGCTGAGAACAGAGGGAATGTGATAACTAAAAGAAAAGGGAAAAAGGTATGTAATTTTTTTAATATCTATACACAAATGTTTTACCTTTCAGTTTCTATTTTAAACTGAATGAGTTGTTTTACAAGGTGAGGGTCACTTTAAGTCTCAACTCTGGGATAAGCAAATATTGTCTATATCAGGGGTGGGCAACTGTGGCCCTCCAGCTGTTGGTGAACTCCCATCATGCCTCTGCCTTTGGGAGTCATGCTTGTAACTGTCAGTTTTGCAATGCCTCATGGGACTTGTAGTTCTACAGTAGCTGGAGGGCCACAGTTGCCCACCCCTGGTCTATATAAAAGAGGCATGCATGCTGGAACTTGAGTTTTGGTGTGCTTTGTGTATTTCTTCAGATCTGTGCAGTAAGCCAGTGTGAAACTTTACCTCTGTGTATTATTATTATTATACAGTATTTATATAGCACCAATAGTTTGCTCAGCGCTGTACATTACAATGGGAGACAATACATGAGACAGTACAATAACAATACAATGTGATACAGGGCCCTGCTCCTTGGAGCTTACAATCTAGGAGGTGTATAAGTTTCTTCTCATAAAGACTGATCACTGCTGCTCCCTCTCTTTGTGCACAGTGATTGGTCTAGTCTCCGCCCACTCCTATAGTTTTTTGCAGGCAACTTATAGTGGGTGGGACCTTCTGGGTCCCTCCCACACTTCTGAACTCTGCACAGGCTATGTACAACACAATGATGTCACCACTAATTTTACAAGGCAATACATGGGCATTTGCAAGGGCATTTGCAAAGGCATTTGTGCAAAGTGGATTTATATCATTTGCTATTGGGGAATCTCATTAAATGAAAGCTCTTTTGCCCAGAGTTCAGCTTTAAGAGAGCTGAGTACAGACTCACCATCACTTGCTGTTTGAGAACTGTCTTGCAGTGGCTCTCAGTCACTAGAGTGAAGTTTGGAGTGTTGGTAATTTTTGGCAGAGCTGGATCAGTGGCTCACAAAGATTATGCACAAGATCCATCTGGTTTTATACAGCATGACTTGACTTAAGACAATTAGGCAATGGCATGTGGAATGTTTGTATTCATATATTACAGAAAGTCTGATCCTTAGGCTTTGGATTGCCAGGAACAGAATTAACTGTTTTTGTCAGTAGGAATGTTTAGGCAGTACTCACCCATTTGAACATACCTTATAGGCCTCTGGATAAGGTATGATAGGATTGCTTCATGAAGTTTGGGTTAAGTGAATTCCTGGAAGGCTGGTCATAGTTGATTTGTTTTTCTACGATCAGCCAATAGAACAAAAAAACAAAAAACAAAAAAAAGCACTTCCACACAAGCAAGGTGGATAGAGCTACCCTCCTCCGCTGTCAGAATACACTGGTCAATGATGCAGCCCATTGGCTGCAGCCACTGATCGAATGAAAATTTTCCAATATTCCTGCTCGACAGAAATTGATTGTTAGATTGACTTATGACTAGTGGGAACAGCCATAGATGGATCGCAATTCAACTAGTCCCTGCGGACTTATTGATCTATGGCCAGCCCAAGTCTTATTTTATTTATTTACTATAGGTACTTGTATAGTGCTGGCAATTTACACAGCGCTTTACATATATTATTGTACATTCACATCAGTCCCTAACCCTCAAGGGGTGTCTAAGGGGTGTCAATCTAAGGTCCCTAACTCACATTCATACATACACATACTAGGGCCAATTTAGACAGGAGTCAATTAACCTATCAGCATGTCTTTGGAGTGTGGGAGGAAACTGGAGGAAACCCATGCAGGCACAGGGAGAACATGCAAACTCCAGGCAGGTGGTGCTGTGGTTGGGATTTGGGAAGTCTTTCCTTCAAAGTAACTGCTGGGAAGATAAGATAAATGGGGTTCCAAGGATGAAAGAGCAGAAAAATTTGCATTTAGGTAAAGTGCCACCTATCAAAGTGAATTTCTTTCATACATGCAGTTGTAACCTCATTGTTGTTCTCAGCTACCTCTGACACCACTCCTGACTTTGGTAAACACTCATTGCGTGTAGATTGAAGCTAGTCCTACTAGTTTGTAGCAGTGGATTTCTAAAGAGTTAACTTGCTCTTTCACCTTCAGAATACCACAAGATCAACAAAGGATTAGGGAAAGCCAGTAACTCCCTTTTACCTAGAGATTGCAGATAATGCTGCAGCCACTTGTTACCAATGACATGACAAAATACACAAGCATACCTTTCATAGAAAGAATTCTTAAAATGTCCAGGCAGTGCGCAGGCCAAAGGCTGCCTATCTGTGTTCAACAGATGGTCAGCTATTTTTACCCATTAGTACTCAAGTACTTTTTTGTGCCCAGGGTGCATACCTCCCAGCATCTTGCAATAGGAACGAGGGGCATCTAGTAGTAAAATTGTAACGGCGTAAGTCACACCCCCTGCCACATCCCCTTAAGCCTGGGTTCACACTGATGCGGTGCGGAACTTGCGAAATTCACAATTGCACCCCATTCATGCGAACCGCTGCGGGTGTGTGTGTTAAGTTAACAACACCCCAAAATCGGATTGCAAAATGCGGTGCGATCTGCAGAATCGGATCGCATGGGTGTGAATACCATGTTATTAAAATTACTTTTCCTCTTAAATATGCAGATCTGTAATATCCTGTAAATGCAATGCAATATGGCTACATGGAGGCATTCTGTACACAGGCTGTGTACAGAATGCCCCCAGACATGTTATTTTCTGCTTGGAGATGCAAACCCTGCCAATTTCTTCAGAGCCCTACAGGTGCAGCAGCTGAGTGATAATTATAAAATCACTCCCATTTTCAGCAGCCAGCACTCCTCTATGCTCCCTTGGTGGATTGTCCCTCAGTGTTAACACATCCAGTACTGGTCTATGGACCCTTAATTGGTCTTGATGACCTACTTTGAAGCATAGGGGAAGTCATAGGAGTCAATCCATCAACCACCTTGGGTACAACGAGCTTGTTGGATTTTTTTTTAGAATCGATTACTGCCAGCAGCTATAGCCATTAGCAGTAATCATTGTGTTCTGTTGGCTGGGAAGCCTCCCTGCACCCTGCCGGCAGAACAAAATGATTACTGATAACGGCTATAGCTTCTGGCAGTAATCGCGTGTAAAATAGTGCTGCTGGAGGCATTCCCCCATCAACACTGACTGTGATGATGGGGGAATCAAGTAATTTTCTTTCCTTCCACCCATGATGGAGGAAAGAAAGTCGAATCATCTAGAGGCGGCTTAAGACCCTGATCACATCAAGCCTGACTTTGAAATCGTGTGACTTAAGGTGGGAATACAAGATTAGAAAATCGGCCAAATGGTCATCCGACGACCGAGAGGCGTTCGTTTGTTGGTCGAAATCGTGACCCACATGAACCAGTCTAAAAAAATCGTTCGTTGGGCAATACATAGTGTTGACGTCTTCCGTACAAGTGGAAGTGATGCAGTGTGCATGTGACCTTGTAGCCACGCTCTTCCGGCCAGAACGAGCGATATACACAACAATTACCAGCAATGAGTATAATATAGTTTATTACATTATCTATATACATAAATAGGGATACATACAATATAATATGCATCATTCTGGTTTCATTATCTCATTAGGACAATCTACTTTTAACATTTGGATTTTTCATTTGTGTTTACGAAGATTCCTTGGACATAAACATCCGGGTCATCTTCTGTTTCCGCTCATGCGTGATGGCGCTTGATAGTTTTTTTTCCATACGACTGTCATACCACCGCATAGAAAATCGGTTGTTCGTATGTGAAACAACAACATTTTTCACTGTTGTTCAACTGGATTTTTTTGTTCACAATATCGTTATCAGTTAAAACATCCTGCTTATCAACAAAGAGAAAATCGTTCGATCAGTGGTTCCGGAAAATTTTTCGTACAATTTTCTTATCGTGTGTATGGGGCATTACAGTGAAGTCGCGCGATTTCAAAGTTGGGGAACATGCCAATTTCAGGTGCGATTTGCAAGACATCTGAATAAGATGTCTATGCAAATTGCACGAAAAGTAGTGCATGTACTACTTTAGAAATCGGTGCGGCTCTGATCAAGTCGGAACCGCACCGATTTGACCGCTGTAATTGCGAACAGTAGAGTACAACTTGGCATACGATTTGCAAGTTGCATGGCATGCAAATCGCATGCCAAGTCGCACCCAGTGCGACTGGGGTGTAAAAGGAGCAGTACCAGGAGGTGGGTAGGCGTTGCAACCAAGGTACAGTGCTTTGTGCGCTATGGGCTACTTTACAGCGTGGGTGCCGCCCACTGCTAGGAGGAATTTTCATGTTTCCCAGATTTGGGTTTTAAGTCTAATTTACAAAGAAATTTTCATTTTTTTCCCAATTTAATTTTGTACTATCATTTCACAACTTACAGATTGTAAAGTTCTGTTGCATTATGGCTTTGTGCATTTGCAACTTGGCTTGTCAGCATTCTTTGCTGAACTAGTCATCCATTATAAGGCTACCTTTGTATTATACATACCTAGAAAGCAATAAACTACAAAAAAAGCATTGTAAAAGTACTAGATTACTGCAAAACAAAGATATACACAAATATATGGTTGTCACAGAAACACAGGGAACCCCTGCGTCATTCGTCAAAGAGGAAAGCCCTTCCATGATCTGCAGAATCTGTGGTTGGGCTGCATTCCTGAGCTGTGTGCAAGCGTCATGTGGATCCAAAGAATGTACTGATGCAAGAGGCTGCAATGTACAGGGCTAGAGAAGGAAGAGAAGAAGGAACAGTGTATCCAGGTGCACATTGAACTGGGAGAGCATACTCATAAAAGGAACCTGTGGGCTGTTTTTGTATAACCTGGACACACCTGTTCAAGGTGCACAAGTTACACATAGGCGGAAGCAATTGTGCTTTATGAACCTGGGAAGACACTGTCAATAGACAGAAATCTATTGCCTGAATAGAAATTTGCCCCAAGCAATCATATTTATAGTCTATGAGAAATACTGCACGTAATAAGGTGCACAGCTCAGCGCCAGACATCATTATGGCTGTAGATTGCTTAATACCAATAAAACCAAAGTACAAACTAGCCAGGCAAGATTTTTTTACCATCTCGCATTTAGTGTTTAATACTATAGGAACATTGGTATAACACGTTAAACAAAACGGATGCTGGTTGCTTTCCTTCACTTTTTGCCAGCCCCCCATTCACACCTGTGCATTTTGTCGCAACTTACATGTTCAGAAGGAGGCCAGCAATGACCAAATATCGCTCTCATGACCGTTTTTTTAAAGACCCTTTTCACATTAGAGAGCAGCATATTTAGCCGATTTCAGTGCATTCTTTTGTGCTTTTTTTGCACCTTTTGTAGAGCGATGTGCAGTACAGGAGCTACTTTGGGGAAGGAGAGTGCGTTTTTGGCCCCATAGACGTTAATGGGAGCATATTAAAAAATGTGCAAAAGAATCATATTACGCATGCTCTTCAGGTTCTCCCATAAGTCTATGGGGCCAAAAATGCACTCTCCTGCCCCAAAGTAGCTCCTGTACTGCACATCGTTCCTACAAAAGGTGCAAATAAGCACAAAAGAATGCACTGAACTTGGCTAAATATGCTACTCTCAAATGTTAATAGGGTCTTTAAAAAAACGGTCATGAGAGATATATTTGGTCATTGCTGGCCTCCTTCTGAACATGTAAGTTGTCTGGCAGTTTTTTCTGACCCTTCAGCACTTTCTGAGTCACTGATCATGAATGTGTACACAAACAAGAATGTAGTTAGTCGGGCTAAAAAAAGACAAAAGTCAATCCAGTTCAAGCATAAAAAAAAAAAAAAGTTTTAATCCCATACCCACAGTTGATCCAGAGGAAGGCAAAAAAAAACAGCAAACCACAATCCAATTTGCTCCTGCAAGGAAAAAAAAATCCTTCCTGATCCCCCGAGAGGCAATCAGATATTCCCTGGAACAACTTTACCTATAAATGTCAGTATCCAGTTATATTCTGTGTATCCAAGAAAGAATCCAGAATAGTTGCAAAAACACACACACACACTTGCTCTGAGCTTGTTTTGGAAATTACTAAAGTAAAAAGGATCATTTAGGCAGCCAGGCAACTAGCATTTTCAAAGGGAAAGGTAAGCAGTGGGATTCTTCGTGTTCCTCCCATGAAGGGTTTCCTTACACAACCACACCTATGTACATTATATAAGGATTTCTTTTCTTGAAAGACCAAAGCTGGTCATATACTATACAGCCTGATTGTACAATCTCCAACTATGTTATATAGGACAAACCAGGGCGGACTGAACATTTGGAAACTCGGGCACTGCCCGAAGGCCCTGGGTCAGTATGGGGCCCCATGAGATGCCCCTGGTACCCTTTTCATAGGCTTTTTTGAGTTTGCGCAAGGACACAGGGGCCCCATGATCCCCTATTGCCCGGGGGCCCCATGAGTTGTCAGTCCGCCCCTGGGACAAACCAAAACTAATCATTGCATTTGTAACAAATCAGGAAAGATCTTGCAGTACATAGTTGATGATAGATCTTAGGCCCCATTTACACCAATGCGTTTATTAGTGCTTTTTGCAGAAATGCACTACAGTCCATTTAATATGGTTTCCTATGGAACATGTTCACGTCTATGCTTTTTTGAGCTGCTGCACTTTTGGAAAGGGTCAGAGACTTTTTTAAAAGCAAAAAGCAGCGTTTTTGCTGCAATAGAGGTCAATGGAGAAGCAACTGAAATTAATGGTAGTGCGATTTTGCCACGTTTTACATTTTTATTCTGCCCAGCTACAAAAAAACTGCACTTTAACAAGAATAAAAAAAAAGCTGAACAAAACACATAACAAAATGCAAAACAAACTGCAAAAAGCACTGGAGAAAGCATAAAACACAAAATGCATATACTCTATGTGAACCAAGCCTAAAGGAGATGGGAGGAGATGAACCAGAAATCTGTTAGAAAACCAATATTCTGAATGTGTAAGCTGACTATTTCAGCCCAATTCAGGGCTAAGGCTGGCCATACACTATACAATTTTCTTGCAATTTTCTGCCCAACTTCCATTAGATTTACCTTCAACTAAGTAGCGCAAGGGCATGCCTAATTGAATACAATTGAAAGTGTTGTTTAGGTTTAGCCTCATATTATATGATTTTTGGTAAATCTAAAGCAAAATTCTCAAGAAAATTATATAATGTATGGCCAGCCTAACTTTTTAATGTTTTTTTTTTGTTTTGTTTTTTTTAAGTAGACCTTACAGAAAATGATTGCTTATAGTCCAATTGCATTGTACGTATTGATAACATTGTTTCTTACTGGAGATGTTTGTCCACCCAGAAATAACCCATTGATGAACGTCCATCAAATCTAAATTTTTGGCAGATTATATTTAGCTCCTACTATTCATGGATACATATTTTTTTTAGTATTCTTGAATATTTTTCTTGTTAAATAATATTTGTGTAAAAAGTATACTTAAAGCTGAACTCCAGAAAACTTGGAAATTCTCCTTTGCAGTGGGGCTGTGCCCCAAGTCAGCTTTAAGGGACCCAAATCAGATTCGATAACTTTAGTACATATCTTGCCTTATGTGTTGTGTATTCACGCGCAGCCTGATCTGTCTTCATGGCCCTCATGCTTACACTAGGAGACTATAAAGCCCTGGCCACACGTATACAAAGAAAGCTGACTCCTTGACATTGACATTACTGACCCACATGTAGCAGGAGACCATGCTGACTCCCCTTAAAGTCCCATTTGCATGCACAGGTCAAGGCTTTACAACTCACCTCCTGGACATACAAAATGATCTCAGGCGGTTTTGTATCTTAGTCCAAACCCCCATTGAGCTATCTCACCAGAAAGCTGCACTGCCAATTATAAGCTGCTGAGGCATTCCCGGTTTGGCAGCCGTATGTATACAAGGTAGAAAAGTATAAAGTAGGATTAGGTGGTGCCATATAGGGCTCTATGTGTTAGTGTAAATCAGACTGGATCCATCACATTATTACCTACCTGAGAAGGTCCTCATACTGGACTTATTGAGCGTTAGGTCTGCAGATCAGAAAACAACATTGTAGTTTGGCAGGTGCCAGCAAATTCCCTATAAAATATACAAAAAAAGCTTTATAAGGATCTGACACAGCTGTCCTCCAAAACAGTATTGCCAATAACTAGGATAGCCTTACATGTTCTACATGTCCGATATGAAGTGTTCATGGCAATTATTTAAATGTTGGCAGTTATCTTGAAGTCTATTTTAATATTTTCAATTACTTTACTGACATTTTCAAAACGCTTGAATTTTATTGTATGTTTTAGTGTGAACTGAGAGTTCAGTGGCTAAGCCCCCCTCCCCAACACAAAGCGCCCCTATTTGCTTTTAGTAGAAAGAAAAAGCTTAATATACCTTCCTATATGTGAACAACACAAAACTCAGCGTGACTTGAAATGTATTGTCAGCAGTCCACAAAATTCAGCTTTTTCTGCAGTTCTCAACAGGCTCCCTATAACTTCCATAATCTGCCATAACCCCACCCGAAAAACCCCTCCCTGTGTAACTTCTTTATTTTTGGGTTATTTCAAGAAGAATACTGATGATCAAGTACTAGGTCTCAGCACTGAAGTGCCCTTTCTTATACACCAGGAACAAAATTTGAAATGGTGTTTTGCTTTCAGCATATTTCACCCAAAAACATTGACCACATAAATCATTATATATACACAATGAAAGAATCAGTTTATTTTCCCAAAAATACAATGGTATGCAGAGATTTTCCAGCATGCTGGGTCACAGGTCTAATGGTAGCCATACATGTTTTGATTTTGTTATGCAATCGGTGTCCAATTCAATCGTATCGTCCAACTATCAATCAAAATCCGTTCTCTGTGTGTGTGGCATATCAATAGAATATATTATTTCTATGGGGAAATATCAATCAGAAACAATTGCTCATTTATCAAAGTGTGTATGGTCACCATTGTAGAATCTGTTGTTGGTCACTTCATCTATACGCATTACTCATACTCAGACCAGGGGCGGACTGACAACTCATGGGCTAAAGGGGATCATGGGGCCCCTGTGTCCTTGCCCACACTCAAAGCACACCCAAAAAAGCCTATAAAAAGGTACCAGGGGCATTTCATGGGGCCCCCCCACTGACCCCGGCCCTTGGGCAGTGCCCGAGTGCTCGAATGGTCAGTCCGCCCCTGACTCAGACCGTTGATAGGGAATTATACATAGCATATGGCCAACTTAAAATGTGGGTACTGAAAACATCTACAATAAGATGCCTGAGAAATTCTATCAGGGCCTAAACAGAGTGGGCAGCACAAGGCAATGTTCCTTTGTACTTACGCCCTTTGTTGAATGTTTTTAAAAATAGTTCTCTCCTTTAAGGAAGATGTTCAAGCTAATTTACTGAATACAATAAGCTGCAAAGTACATTTGGATCATGTGCCTACCATTTGTGAGCAAATGTAGGCAAGCGGTCACTCCAATGTATAACCGTGATCCGGAAACCTATCTAGCTGATCCTACACTGATGTGTATGGTACGGCCTTAGCTTGCCATTTGCTTCCCATATGGAAGAAAAATATATTTGAAATATATTTTAAAAATATTCTTCCCAAATATATTGCCATATATTTGAAATGCTCCAATTTTGGCCATGTTCAATATATTTCAAAATATATTTCAATAAATATATATATATACTGCATGTTGAAATGTGTTTTTATTACAAAATATATGAAAAATATTTTTAAAAATACTTTTCAAATATACTCTATGTCTTTTAAAATCCAAATCTACGTTTTTGGAATGCATTTACAAATATATGTAAAAATATATATTAAAATGACTTTTTTATATGTTAAAAAAATCTGAAAAATATATTTAAAAAATATATATTTTTAAAAATATATTTTTTTAAATACATTCTTTAGATTTTCTTTAACATATAAAAAAGTAATTTTAACATATATTTTTACATATATTTGTAAATGCATTCCGAAGATGTAGATTTGTATTTTTAAAGACATACAGTATATTTGAAATGTATTTTTAAAAATATTTTTCATATAATTCGTAATAAAAACGCATTTCAACACGCAGTATATATATATATATAAATGTATTTATTGAAATATATATATATTGAATATGCCCAAAATTGTATCATTTCAAATATATGGCAATATATTTGGAAGAGGTGACAGAACTCCAGGAGTCCTTGTGTTGGTGATTCGGGAGGATGAGTTCAGCAATAGACTAAATACTGGGGCCAGCTTCCAGGGTGCACCGCCCTGCACTACACCGTCCTGGCTAACGATCTCTGGCACCGTCCAGACCATGCTACGAAGAGGATTTTTTTTCTCTATCTTGGAATATCCCTTATGAGACTACAGGAGTTCCAGGTGTATCCGTTATGAGCTTCATATTGAAGAACAGATTCCTATGAAGTGCATTCAGCCCAGTGGTTGTTTCCAGAAAACATACAGTGCATATTGACCCTTCCTTTGGTCAAAACCTTTCTGGTAAGGGACAGTGTGTTTGGTGTTGGTGAAGGATCTCTCTCTCTGATGTGTTCCTGTGCACTCACTGGATTCACACTGTTTCTTTATTACATAGTTACATAGTTAGTCTGGCTTAAAAAAGACAGTGCAGTTTTTTCTGACCCTTCAGCACTTTCTGAGTCACTGATCATGAATGTGTACACAAACAAGAGTGTAGTTACATAGTTACATAGTTAGTCTGGCTGAAAAAAGACAAAATTCCATCCAGTTCAACCATTAAAAAAAAAAGTTATAATCCTATACCTACAGTTGATCCAGAGGAAGGCAAAAAAAACCAGCAAAGCATGATCCAATTTGTTCCTGCAAGGAAAAAAATTCCTTCCTGATCCCCCGAGAGGCAATCGGATATTCCCTGGATCAACTTTACATATAAATGTTAGTATCCAGTCATATTCTGTGTATCCCAGAAAGAATCCAGGCCTTTTTTAAAGCAATCCACTGAGCTGGCCAGAACCAACTCTTGAGGGAGTCTATTCCACATTTTCACAGCTCACACTGAAGAAACCTTTCCTTATTGTTGGACTTTTTATTATACATTTGAAAAAAAATGTTTTGATTGAATTTTTGTTTTACTATTTTCCATCACTGCGCTCTGTATTTATTTATGATTCAAATAATACTGCTTTTATGTCACTTGTTCTTGTATGGTACATTGCTGAATGCAAACCACATACACTTTTTAAAAATTAACTGAAAAAAAGTGTCTGGGTTGCTAAGCAATAAAATGCATGTGTGCCAAGGTGAATGGCATATAAAAAGAACTCCACATGCTATGCCATCATATGAAAAAAGCATATGTATGAATATTTATCATTGAAATCTGTATTCCAAACACAAGTGTATGGAATATCATAGGCGGACTGGGATTTCTAAACATGTACAGAAATATTTATATAACACCCCTTCATTTACTGAGGATTTTTGCAGATCAAACTAAAGAATGACAGTCTAAACAAGTACCAAATTCAGTTACTATGTGATGCATAAGCCTCACCAAGTAAACAAAAAACAATTCCTTTACCTACCTGAGTGATCCAAATCTTTTTTTAAAGTCCGCAAACGTGCAAACTACAATGAAAAACCCGTAAGTGTTTCACAAAAAAGTGCAAGTGCAAAAACACCACACAAAAAGTGCACTTAGGGGTGTGCTTTGTCCTACCCCCGAAGGGGTTGGACCACTATCCTGATCCCCCGGGGCACGAAGCTCCTGACAGGGACAAGGTTCCCATTTGGTCCTCCTGGCCAAAAGGCCTGGAGGACCACCGTTCCTTGTGTCCAGCCGAAGCCGGACATCCAGTACTTGGTCAGGGGGCTCTCCCAAAGAGAAAACCCCCTAGGGACAGGGGAGGAAGGAACCAAAAGGCCACACATCCTCCCCCTAGATTTCAGGGCAGGCCCGATCTCAGATTTTTGATTGAAAAGATACTTTTATTACAGAAGCATCAAAAACAACATGTTACTTGTAATCGGGGTACATCTCACCCTGTACTGCGACGCAGCGCACCACATTGCAATACAGTTCCAAGCATACAATAAATACATTCAGAAATAAATACATTCGCTCAGCGGTATGATGCCTGACGTGATGTGCGTGGAGGACGAATCTCCAGATCACCACGTCATGCATAACGCCGCTTACCCCAAAAACTGTAGCATCCTAATATACATTACGTTTCCTAATAATACTAATGCATGCAAAAACGAAAGCCGGATATTACGATCGACAATAGGCATCGATCTCAGATACTGCAGCTCACAGTGGGAGGATTTTAGCAGGCAATGCTGTCAATCCAGAAAGCGGTGGGCACGACTAGGTATGGTCAGGTGAAGTTACACTCATAGGAATCAGCAGTGACAATGCTGACAGTTACACCCCCTGCAACATCTCACCCTATTGTAGTGCAAGCAGTCATAGCTACATGAGAGTGCTCTGAATCCAGAGGCAGTGCAGCAACATTGCCACCCAATCACAGAAAACTGCATTACGTGGACATCACTGGAAGGCTTTGTGGGACTTTGCAGGAGGACTAAGGGAAAACTGTAAATGCAGATTCACATACAGTTATATATACAGTTGTGTTCAAAATAATAGCAGTGTGTTGAAAAAAGTGAATAAAGCTCAAAATCCTTCTAATAGCTTTTATTTCCATACACACAAATGCATTGGGAACACTATACATTATATTCCAAATCAAAACATGACAAAAAATATATCAAATTTGTGTTGTTCCTCTAAAAAAGTTGAAGAAAAGTGAATATTAGACTGTTCAAAAAAATAGCAGTGTTTGTATTCTTCTTTACAAACTCAAACATTCACTATATAAACTGAAAAATGTTTGAAGATTTTGCTTTTCTTTGAATCACTTAATTAATATTTAGTTGTATAAGCACTGTTTCTGAGAACTGCTGTACATCTGTGTTGCATGGAGTCAACCAACTTCTGGCACCTGTGAACAAGTATTCCAGCCAAGGATGATTGGACTACATTCCACAGTTCTTCTCTATTTCTTGGTTTTGCCTCAGAAACTGCATTTTTGATGTCACCCCACAAGTATTCTATTGGATTAAGATCCGGGGATTGGGCTGGCCACTCCATAACATCAATCTTGTTAGTCTGGAACCAAGATGTTGCACGTTTACTGGTGTGTTTGGGATCGTTGTCTTGTTGGAACACCCATTTCAAGGGCATTTCCTCTTCAGCATAAGGCATCATGACCTCTTCAAGTATTCTGATGTATTCAAACTGATCCATGATCCCTGGTATGCGATAAATAGGCCCAACACCATAGTATGAGAAACATCCCCATATCATGATGCTTCTGCAGCCATGCTTCACTGTCTTCACAGTGTACTGTGGCTTGAATTCAGTGTTTGGGGGTCGTCTGACAAACTGTCTCCGGCCACTAGACCCAAAAAGAACAATCTAACTTTCATCAGTCCACAAAATGTTGCGCCATTTCTCTTTAGGCCAGTCAATGTGCTCTTTGGCAAATTGTAACCTCTTCAGCACGTCTTTTTTTCAACAGTGGGACTTTGCGGGGGCTTCGTACAGATAGCTTGGCTTTACATAGGCGTCTTCTAATTGTAACAGGACTCACAGGTAACTTTAGACCTTCTTTGATCTTCCTGGAGCTGATTGTTGGCTGAGTCCTTGCCATTTTGGCTATTCTTCTATCCATTCGAATGGTAGTTTTTCACTTTCTTCCACGTCTTTCAGGTTTTGGTTGCCATTTTAAAGCACTTGCGAATTTTTTAGCTGAGCAGCCTATCATTTTCTGCACTTCTTTATATGTTTTCCCCTCTCCAATCAACTTTTTAATCAAGGTACGCTGTTCTTCTGAACAATGTCTGGAACGACCCATTTTCCTCAGAATTTCAGAGAGAAATGCACTGTAACCAGCATGTACAACATTTGCTGCCTTCCTTCCTTCCTTAAATAAGGGCAATAATTGCCACCTGTTTTTCAAAGAATGAATGACCTCACTAATAGAACTCCACACTGCTATTATTTTGAACATGCCCCTTTCAATTAGTGATTCAATTACACAGAATCGGCAGCATGCATGTCATGACTGTTGGGTCTGTTGGATTTCTATTACTCTACTACACCTGCTAGTAAATTATTTGCCATGTAGAAATATAATTTCTACCAAAAACAGTGATTGATCAGGTTAGTGATGTCTGACTGCTATTATTTTGAACACAACTGTATATTGCCCAGGTATTCCCCACTTTAGTATAACAGCCAGGCACAATGTAGTTTCACAGCCAAGTGTACACACTTCCACTCGTTGTTTTCAATAATTAGTCTAGGGGTTGTTGTCTTTGTAGTTTTATTGTTGGAGAACTTGAATAGGGAGGAGGGGATTTAGTAGGATACTCCAAGAATAGAACTAGTTACAGGTGAGGACAGAACATCCTTAAACAGCAGCCTTGAGCAGTCCCAGTGTCAGGAGTTAAATGGACAGTGCTCTTCAGGTCACCAGTCAGAGCCCCCTTTAACAGACCATAGCTGACTATACGGCACCAGAGGGGTAGCAAAGTATACAGAGTCCCCAAGATTCCTCAGTGTCAGTACTCACAAGGCCCAAGAACAGAATGGTAGCCTCCTTCCAATCTTCCAAGCGACTCTCCAGTGATACCAGACAGATCATTGGCAGACAGCCCCCCTCAGTTAGCTTGCTGAAGAACTAGGGGTCACATTCTCTCTTACTGCAGGCCATAGGTGTGCGCAGCCTAGTGCATTAGGGTGTGCACCCGATAGCTCAAACACACATGCACGTGTATGTATATATATATATATATATATATGTACAGGGTGCAGAGTTAAGACGTGTGCTGTATACACGGTGCAGGGCTCAGGAGTATGTTATGTACAAGACACAGGGCTCAGGAATACACCATGTACAGGTTACACAGTTAAGAAGTGTGCTATGTACAGGTTGCAGAGTTAAGAAGTGTGCTATGTACAGGGTGCAGAGTTAAGAAGTGTGCTATGTACAGGGTGCAGAGTTAAGGAGTGCGCTATATACAGGGTGCAGAGTTAAGGAGTGCGCTATATACAGGGTGCAGAGTTAAGGAGTGCGCTATATACTGGGTGTAGAGTTAAGGAGTGCGCTATATACTGGGTGCAGAGTTAAGGAGTGCACTATATTCAGGGTCCACCGCTCAGAAGCATGCTATGTAGAGAATGCATAGTTAAAGTGATTCTAATGGCTATTTTTTTTAAATACAAAATAACAAACATGTTTATACTTACCTGCTGTGAGCAGTGGTTTTGCACAGAGCAGCCCAGATCCTCCTCTTCTCGGGTCCCCGGAGGCTCTCCTGGCCCCTCCATCCTGTCAGGTGCCCCCACAGCAAGCAGCTTGGCTCACTGGCTGTGATTGACAGCAGCCAATGGCTCCCGCTTCTGTCTCAGCCAATAAGAAGAGGGAGACGAGACTCCAGTGCACATCGCTGGATCGAGAGAGGAGGCTTAGATGAGTATTAGAGGGGGCTGGGGGGGCCTGCTGCACACAGGTTTTTTACCTTCATGCATAGAATACATGAAGGTAAATAACCTTGAGCCTTTACAACCACTTTAAGAAATCGATATCTCACAGGCCAGTTTACTACCCCCCTTCCCCAGTACAGAGCTCTTCCCCCAACCCCACCTTGGCTCCCAGTACAGAGCTCTCCCCCTAACCCCATCTTGGCTCCCAGTACAGAGCTCTCCCCCCAACCCCACCTTGGCTCCCAGTACAGAGCTCTCCTCCCAACCCCACCTTGGCTCCCAGTACAGAGCTCTCCCCCCAACCCCACCTTGGCTCCCAGTACAGAGCTCTCCCCCCAACCCCACCTTGGCTCCCAGTACAGAGCTCTCCCCCCAACCCCACCTTGGCTCCCAGTACAGAGCTCTCCCCCCAACCCCACCTTGGCTCCCAGTACAGAGCTCTCCCCCCAACCCCACCTTGGCTCCCAGTACAGAGCTCTCCCCCCAACTCCACTTTGGCTCCCAGTACAGAGCTCTCCCCCCAACCCCACCTTGGCTCCCAATACAGAGCTCTCCCCCCAACCCCACCTTGGCTCCCAGTACAGAGCTCTCCCCCCAACCCCACCTTGGCTCCCAGTACAGAGCTCTCCCCCCAACCCCACCTTGGCTCCCAGTACAGAGCTCTCCTCCCAACCCCACCTTGGCTCCCAGTACAGAGCTCTCCCCCCAACTCCACTTTGGCTCCCAGTACAGAGCTCTCCCCCCAACCCCACCTTGGCTCCCAATACAGAGCTCTCCCCCCAACCCCACCTTGGCTCCCAGTACAGAGCTCTCCCCCCAACCCCACCTTGGCTCCCAGTACAGAGCTCTCCCCCCAACCCCACCTTGGCTCCCAGTACAGAGCTCTCCCCCCAACTCCACCTTGGCTCCCAGTACAGAGCTCTCCCCCCAACCCCACCTTGGCTCCCAGTACAGAGCTCTCCCCCCAACCCCACCTTGGCTCCCAGTACAGAGCTCTCCCCCCAACCCCACCTTGGCTCCCAGTACAGAGCTCTCCCCCCAACCCCACCTTGGCTCCCAGTACAGAGCTCTCCTCCCAACCCCACCTTGGCTCCCAGTACAGAGCTTCTGCCAAGACACTAGAGCGGGGGTAATGAATTAAAATTCAAGGAAGTCCAGTTGCTAAAATTTTCTTCCAGTTGAGGTCCAAATCTCTCTATAATAAAACATAAAAGTGGGCCAATCACATCCACATTTCAAGTAAAAGAAAACAGAACCACCTTATATAAGGTGTCCCCATCAGAGTATCCCCATAAATTAGTTGCTCTCATCAGAGTGCCCCCTTACATTAGGAGTCCCCACTAGAGTGCTGACATAAAATACCCCCTTAGATCAGTTGTCCCCATCAAAGTACTCACTTATATCAGGTGTCTGCATCAGAGTGCCTCCAAACATCAAGTTCCCCTATCAGAGTGCCCCTTTACATCAGATCCCCCCATCAGAATGCCCCCTTACATCAGAATCCCCCATAGAAAAGATTCCTGATCGAATCCCCTAACATCAGATTCCCTCATCAGAGTGTTCCCATACATCAGGGTCTCCCATCAGAGTGCCCACATACATCAGATTTCTCCATCACAGTGCCCCCATACAAAGAATTTCCCCATCAGATTCCCCCCTGACATCAGATTTCCCCATTAGAAGCCCCTTACATCAAATTTCCCAATCAGAGCCCCCCTTACATCAATTTCCCCCATCAGAGCACCCTTACATCAGATTCCCCCATCAGAGCCCCCCTTACATCAGATTCCCCCATCAGAGTCCCTTTACATCAGAGTCTCCCATCAGAGTCCCCCTCACATCAAATTCCCCCATCAGAGCCTCCTTAAATCAGACGCCCTATCAGAGTCTCTCTTACATCAGATTCCCCATCAGAGTCCCCCTCCTTCAAAATTCACTATCAGAGTCCCCCTTGCATCCGATTCCCCCATCAGTGCCCCCCCTTGTATCAGATTCTTCCATCAGAGTGTCCCCATACAACAGATTCCCTCATCAGAGCCCCCCCCCCCTTACATCAGAGTCCCCCTTACATCAGGTTCTCCCATCAGAGTCTCCTTACATCGGAATCCCCCATACAAAAGATTCCTGTTCAGAGCCCCCCCCCCCCTTACATCAGATTGCCCCATCAGAATCCCCTAAAATCAGATTCCCTCATACATTAAATTCCCCCATTAGAGTGCTCCCATACATCAGGGTCTCCCATCAGAATGCCCACATACATCAGATTTCCATCACAGTGCCCCCATACAACAGATTCCCCCATCAGTGTCCCCCTGACACCAGAATTCCCCATTAGAAACCCCTTACATCAGATTGCCCCATCAGAGCAACCTTACATCAGATTCCCTCATCAGAGTCCCCCTCACATCAAATTCCCCCATCACAGCCTCCTTACATCAGAGTTCTCCCTTACATTAGATGCCCCATCAGAGTCTCCCTTACATCAGATTTCCCAACAGAGTCACCCTCCTTCAAATTCCACTATCAGAGCCCCCCTTGCATCAGAGTCCCCCATCAGAGCCCCCCTTGTATCAGATTCAACCATCAGAGTGCCTCCATACAACAGATTCCCTCATCAGAGCCTTCCCCCCTTACAGCAGAGTCCCCCTTACATCAGATTCCCCCATCAGAGCCCCCTTGCATCAGATTCGCCCATCAGAGCCCCCCTTCCATCAGTGTCCCCCATAAGAGCCACCCTTACATAAGAGTCCCCTTTACTTCAGATGCCCCATCAGAGTCCCCCTTACATAAGATGCCCCCATCAGAGCCTCCCTTACATCAGATTCCCCTTTCAGAGACCCACCCCTTTATCAGATTTCCCCAACAGAGCCCCTCCCCCTATATCAGATTCCCCCATCAGAATCTCACTTTAGCTCTGTAGACTCCCTTAGAGCCCAGCAGTTAAGGGGTGGGAACTGGGAGGAAAACCGTGCTGCAAGGGAAGGGCACACATGTGATGTAATTGGCTACTATGATGCCAGCAGTCTCAGTTTGGCATGTTCAGCAGAAAAAAAGCCCTGGGCACATCCAGCACTCCCCCTGCGGACACCTATGCTTCAGGCCCTCAGGTTGCCCACCTGAGGCCATACGGAAACAGGCAGGGCTGCTGTTAGAAACCAGAGGGCCCCATACAGCCAACCTGACGGCCCTCCCCCCAAAAAAAGCCCAGTTTACCATGCTTCAGTTATGAATGAACACCGTGAGTGATCAGTACCAATCACTCATTGTGTTCATTCAGGAAAGAAAGGGGCTGGTAAATGTGACATATTTACCAGACCCTTCCCGCACTCTACATCCTGCAGGATCTGATTGTGTGCTTGCAGCTGCCAGTGGGAAGGAGAAGGGAGAAGCCGGCAGCACTGCAGGGGTGGAGGCACACAGAGGGCTTAGGCAGCAGGGGGAAACATATAGTGGGCAGCACAGTGCCTAAATGGTTAGCACTTCCGCCTCGCAGTACTAGGGTCGTTGGTTTGAATCCCAGCCACGGCACCACCTGCCTGGAATTTGCTTGTTCTCCGTGTGCCTGCGTGGGTTTCCTCCCAAGCTCCAAAGACTTGCCAGTAGGTTAATTGGCTAAATTGTCCCTAGTAAGTGTAAGTATGAATGTAAGTTAGGGACTTTAGATTGTACACCCCTTAAGGGTGGGGACTGATGTGAATGTACAATATATATGTGTAAAGCGCTGCGTAAAGTGACACAAAATAAATAAATATGGTGCACAAGAAGAGTGATGGGTGCAAGGGGAGGAGCAATCAGCTGTTACAGAGAGAGCCATACAGGGGATTGGTTCCAGTAACTGCCCCCCTCCCATGAGCTGATCACCATCCCTGCCCACATCTGATTTAACCATCTGCATGGGCCCCCCTGCTGGTCTGGGCCCCATACAGGAGGAGTGGTGGTACCCCCTTATCCACAGCCCTGGAAACAGGAGCCTGGAGAGACAGCGTGCTCTCCCTGAGGCTGGTACAATCTTCTCCAGGAAAGACCCAGGGCTCAGTGTGCCCAAAGAATAAATACCCTCTCCCAGCATCCTTAAGAGTCACCCTCCCTGGTATTCGCTGGAGCGACATTAATATTCATACTGGGTTCTGCACATGAGTTCCACCTAGACATCCAGAACCTTCCTAGGTTACTTAGATACAGAGGAAGCCAAAGGCAGAACAGGCAGCACTTGAACACACTGAGCAGGCATTACTAAACAATTGCCGCTCTTCGGTAAGCAGGAGCCTGTTTAGATTTTCCAATATATATATATAAATAACCATGCTGTGTGCTTGATGCAGCAACAATACTGTACATTTATGCATACATACAGTATATGCTAGTAAATTCCCATATGGAAGAAAAATGTATTTGAAATATATTTAAAAAATATTCTTTCCAAATATATTGCCATATATTTGAAATACTACAATTTTGTCCATATTCAATATATTTCAAAATATAGTTCAATATATATATATATATATATTACTTTTTTATATGTTTTAAAATCTAAAGAATATATTTAAAAAAATATACTTTTAAAAATATATATTTTTAAAATATATTCTTCAGATTTTTTTTAACATATAAAAAAGTTATTTTTTTACATATATAAATGCATTCCACAAATGTAGATCTGTATTGTTAAAGACATACAATATATTTCAAATGTATTTTTACAAATATTTTGCATATATTTTGTAATAACGTATTTCAACATGCAGTATATATATATTTATTGAAATATATTTTGAAATATATTGAATATGGTCAAAATTGTAGCATTTCAAATATATGGCAACATATTTGAGAAGAATTTTTTTAACATATATTTCAAATGTATTTTTCTTCCATGTGGATGGCCCATTGTATAGTCTGTGTTAATTTGCCAATATTATAATAAAAATTTTTCTCTTTGAGCTATGTGCCTGCACCTAATGACAGCATATAAAACGCCAGAGAGGTAAATAGTGCATCTGCCCTGGACAGATAGAGCAGTGCCAGGCAGAGCAAAGAGCAAATACTTATTTATAATTACAGTTTTACTGCATGTAGTAATCTTACTGTAGAGTTAGAATGTTAGTCAAACCTTTGCAGCCAATAAAGTGGCTTCCCATACGACATTACGTCAATAAAAAGACTGATGGGTTTATTCAATAACCAATGCAAGGAGCAAAGAGCAAAATCTTTCACAATAAAGCTTACTTTACCCATACAAGTACACAATGGATTCTATTGCTATAGCTATTGCCCTTTGTGCTTTGGTCCATGCGCAGATGCGGAAATTTGGACCTTTAAAGAGCAAATCCTAACCATGTCATAACTGGTGTGTCTGACCATATAAATTTACATTGATGAAAACACTAATGGGTTTATTCAACAACCAATGCAAGGAGCAACGAGTCGTAATCTATCACAGTATAACTTTGACCATGCAAGTACACAATAAAGTCTATTGGGTCTCTGTGTGTGGCCAGACTTTGGAAAAATCTCACACATGTGGTATCGCCATACTCAGAAGGAGTAGCAGAATGTTTTATGGGGCATAATTCTTGGTATCTACATGTGTGTGTTAGAAATATGTTATAAATTGACAACTTTGTGTGAAAAAAAAAGTTTTAATTTTTCTTTCCACATTTTCTAAAAATGTTTGGAAAAAAATTATATGTTCAAAAGATTAATTATGCCTGATAGAATATACCTTGGGATGTTTGCTTTGCAAAATGGGGTCATTCTGTGGGTGTTTGCATTGTCTTGGTTCTCAAAACTGTGATAAATTGTTACAGCTACTGCATTTTGTTGCTTTGGTCCAAGCACAGATGTGGAAGAAGTGAAAAACATTGGACCTTTAGATAGCAATACCTAAGCATGTCATAGCTGATGTTTAAACCCAAAAGAAAACTTCCTTGATTCTATAGGACCTTTCTCAACTTTGCTGTTCTATCAATAGGCAGGACATAGTAGAGGGGGTGAAAATACATTTTTCTCAGCAAGAAGACAACCTGTACTTTTAGTGGCACATGTTTTGGATCATCCCAGCACACCTTGTACGAAAATATGCATGCTTAGACACATTTCTGTCATCTTATGTAATATATTGAAATTCATGATTATGACACATTAATAGAGATAGCTTTTCTCATGGTTAATTTGAGTTACATAGTTACATAGTTAGTCCGGCTGAAAAAAGACAAAAGTCCATCCAGTTCAACCATTGAAAAAAAAAAAGTTATAATCCTATACCCACAGTTGATCCAGAGGAAGGCAAAAAAACCCAGCAAAGCATGATCCAATTTGTTCCTGCAGGGAAAACAAATTCCTTCCTGATCCTCCGAGAGGCAATCGGATATTCCCTGGATCAACTTTACCTAGAAATGTCAGTATCCAGTTATATTCTGTGTATCTAAAAAAGAATCCAGGCCTTTTTTAAAGCAATCCACTGAGCTGGCCAGAACCAACTCTTGAGGGAGTCTATTCCACATTTTCACAGCTCTCACTGTGAAGAAACCTTTCCATGTTTGGAGATTAAATTTCTTTTCCTCCAGATGTAAAGAGTGCCCCCTTGTCCTCTGTGATGACCTCAGGGTGAATAGCAATACACTGAGTTCACTATATGAACCATTGATGTATTTATACATGTTGATCATATCCCACCTTAATCTCCTCCTCTCAAGAGAGAATAAATTCATATAAGGCATGCAAGGATAGTCTAAGTGAAGTGATAAGGGAGGAAGCAAGTTAAAGTTAAGGTAAACCCTAACTAGATGATATTTTGTTATTTAAATCCCTGTGTAGAAGAAACAATTGTCATTTTTAAATATTTTTTATTTAGCACAATACTGCTTTCCCCCATCATCTGTTTTTTTTCATCCTACAGTGATGGCTGCATCCCATCCTACAAGACTGGCTTGCCATTGGTAACAACAGTGGAGGATGCCTTTACGAGTGTTATCCTACCTGCTTAGGCTACATTCACATGGACGATGGGCTGCAGATAGTTTGCTGTGTTTAATGGTGGGTAAACATGACCTCTGGACACAACAATGCCATATGCTATGGCCACATACAAACTGGCTGATTACTGTAGCTGTGGCTAGATTGTGTGTGGCCAAAACTCTGCAGAAAAGCCAACCTTGATTGTGTCCAGGATCAGTAGGAAAGTGTACAATCCAAACGCACACGTTCCTGCGTTAAAAATGGCTGTGTATATAAGTGGGTGCTGCAACCGACCAGAATCAGCAAGGGAGAATTTCACCAGCACACCGAGGATCACCAATATGGGTCCAAAAGTCACTTTCCTGATGAAGGGGTCCTGTGAGACTCTGAAACGTTGCCTTGCTGTAACTATGTGATTGTTCATTTAACTTTTGGACCCATATTGGTGAATGTAACCTTATAGTCTTTACTTGTGGCTCTGTTACAGAGTGACAACTCAGAAGAGCAGTTTGTAGAAAGTAACAGAGTGTTGTCACGCTATAATACAAAGTGCCTGAACAAGGTCCTTCCTAGCAGATCACTAGATATTATTTAATTTTTTGGTGCCGGTGCCTCCCGGCCCTTTAAGGGTTTCAGAATCCAGGAAGTGGGGGTGGGGTTTAGGGTCATGTGACCACCGTGACACGCCATCACGGCGGTCACATGATCTGGAAAGGTCCCGGTTGAAAGAGGAGATCGGGACCTTTCCGTGAGTACCTGACATGTGTGCTGGGAGTGCATAGGATGTGCGCTCTTAGCACATATGTTTTTCTTAATTGCACGCAAATGTGCGGCTGCTCGGAGTCAAGGCCCAGACGCCAGGAGGCTGTACATTTGCATGTGGCCGGCGCCAAGAGGTTAAAGTGTAACTATGGCCAAAATAAAAAATGACATATATGAGACAGTTTGTCACAAGCATTAACACAGCAGTATTTGGGGTTTTATTTTGTTTTTTTTTTCTGTTTTGTTTTTTGGAGTTCCCCCTGTAACATAATTATTACCTGTTGATCATGCCAGAAAGTCTGTTATTTTTCAACGCCCTTTACAGTGGTTTTAAACTTCAAACATGAAATATGAACAAAGCATTTTTGCTGCCTTGTTCCTCTGCTATCAGCATGAATCACTTCTAACAAATGTTCCTGACACCAAGAGAAAAATGGTAACAGAGGATTAAGCTCCAGATTGACAGCCTCAGCTCTGTTCCTGTGAGCTATGTGGAGGGAGGTGTGTCCCTTTCCTCCAATCCGCTCTCAGAGCTCTCCTCACTGAGCTCTGCAGAGTGTAACTTCATCTCTCCACCCCAATTTCTTTTGATAGCTATACAAGCTTTATAAATTCAACACTTTCAATTAATGTAGAGAAGAAAAGTCTGCAGATAGACAGGTACAACTTGTGTAGGAGGATTTGTTTCATTTCTGTGTATCACCTGAGGCCAGTCTCTTCACTAAGTATACAGCATGTAAGGGTTTACAACCACTTGAACCGTGGCTACATTGCTCCTCCATAGATACAGAGAAGGAATAAATGTAGACAGGATGTGTGTTACTGGCCAATCACTAGATGAAAATAAAGGCATAAAAGTTTAAAAAAAACAAAAACAAAAAAAGAATACAGTCGCCACATCCAATGTTCGGAAAGCTACAATATATTACATTTTTATATTTGAGTTTAGTTACGCTTTAAGAGCTGGACCATTGCAAGCATGCATTAAAGCGGTAGCAAATCGCAGCAACAACAACAAAAAAAAGGGCTCCGGGCCCTTGCCCACTGGGCACTTCTACCCCTTTCCTGCCCAGGCCAATGTTCAGCTTTCAGCACTCTCATACTTTGAATGAAAATTGTGCGGTCATGCAACACTGTACCCATATGACATTTTTATAATTTTTTTCACACAAATAGAGCTTTCTTTTGGTGGTATTTAATTGCCGCTGGGTGTTTTATTTTTTGTGCTCTAAAAAAAAAGAGCAAAAAATTTGAAACAAAAAAAAGGTTTTCTTTGTTTCTATTATAAAACTTTGCAAATAGGTAATTTTTCTCCTTCCCTGATGTGCATTGATGAGGCTGCACTGATAGGCAGCACTGGTGGGCACTGATAGGTGGCACTGATGGGCACTGATAGGCGGCAATGATGAGGTGGCACAGATAGGCAGCACTGATTGGCACTGATAGGCGGCATTGATGAGCTGGTACTGACAATGCTGCACTGATATGCAGCAATAATGGGCACTGATAGGCAGCACAGATGGGTGGCACTGACTGATGGCACTGCTGGGCACTGACTGGCAGCACTGATGGGCATTGCTGGGTGGCACTGCTGGGCAGCACTGCTCGGTGGCACTGCTGGGGGGCACTGCTGGGCACAGGTGGGTGGCACTGCTGGGCACTGATCATCAGTGCTCTGATGATCAGTGCTGATCTGTTTTCTGACAATTGCCGGTTATCGTCAATACTTTTCTCACGTTGTGACAGCATGAGGAAAGTGCTGCCGATAACTGGCAACTGCATTTACCCAGTAATCTGCTGTGTCATTGGACACGGCTGATCACGTGGTAAAAGGCCACTGTGATTGGCCTTTTACCACATCACGTTATCAGCTGTGTCCATAGGACACAGCAATCACAGAGATTGCCAGGTGTGCGCTGTTGGGGGTGCGCAGGGGGGCACGTTCTGGGAGGATGTCATATGACGCCCTCCCAGAACTGGCCAACCACGCTGTAGTCATCATTCGGTTATAGCACGGTTGCCAAGTGGTTAAATCCTAATGTGCTAATAAACACCGCATGTTGCATTGTGCATGTTTAGGAGATATTTACTGTACCTATAGGTAAGCCTTATTATAGCTAGCCTTGCTGCTATAGGTAAAAATCAACCAAGGGAATTTCCCCCACTTTAAAGATCATACCTGGAGTTCAGATTTAAAGACTATATGCTATTTTAATGACTGGAGATCTTTTGGATGACATATCAGGTTGTACCATGCAATAAATACTTCAATGTAGCTTAAATGAAGATATTAGTACTACTTTCCCACCCTCCCACACACACATATTGCAGCTTCTGTTTATATCCCGATGTGTTGCTGCAGAAGCTTTAACTACTTCTACTACTTAACTACTATGTAGGGGGTAGCTGTATTATATAAAATACAGCGGTTACTACTGCTAAACTCTAATATGTAGATTATGATCTCTAAATATCAAATCCATGTGCTTGCATTAGGTTAGTATGGAAAACCAGGGAAAACTAAGTAACTAGTGTTCTTAAAATGAATCCACAAATGGTAGCCATTGTATTTCTCTCTGTAAAGTTTCCTTAAAAAGAATCCCATATAACATCTTAGCTTCCTCTATGGGTGGCTGGGATCAGCTTATTTGGCAGCCCAGTAGGACACAAATTAAAGTTGCAGTCATTGAGAGATCTTTGTACCAGTAATTTGAGAGATCTGAAGTCACTAGACAACTGTTGATTTGCAGACCCATTGCCTGTCCCTTGCTGTAATGGGCCCCAGTGGCTAGATGAAGACCAGGTCACTTTAAATGGATGGAAGTACTCAGGCCAGGTTCTGTAAAAGTAACCACTGAGCACCAATGAATAGGGGACTTAATGTATGTCCATTGAGGCCAATATTTTGTGGCCTTCTACCACTGAATATCAATAATGGAACATACTTAATTGAACCCCAAATTAAGAGGGCACTTCTGCCCAGGATTACAAAAGCATTTTTACTAACCATGATTTAAGCAGGAGAATGCGTTAGTAGATGCTTGTTACCATCATTGGATGGGTGTAGCTTTTGTCAGCTTTTTGTGGCATTGCAATCTAAGCTAGCCTAAACCCATTTGAGCTATCTCCCCATAAAGCTATCACTGCACACCACCAGCCATAAGCGGCTGAGGCATCCCCTGCTCTGTAGTCACATATATACATATGTCATATACAGTATACACGTGGTTGCGGGGTAGAGAATGCCTCAGCCACTTATGGCTGGTGGTGTGCAGTGATAGCTTTGTGGTAGGATAGCTCAGGCAGGACTAGGATTCAAATACACTTGAGTTGATCCCTGATCTGAAGCATTCACATTAAACTGAAGAACATACAGTATACACAAGTTTATGTTCCTTTCCATAATAGATGAGCAAATTAAATGATAAGTGATTTTTCAAGGGTTTTTTTTGAGGGTGTTGCAAGCACATGGCATGGCATGGAATTAAAGACACAAAGATTTGTTTTCCAAGACTTTATTTGGATATTTATTGTTCACATTTGTCTGCATCCATTTATTTATTCCACAATTGTTTACTCTCTGCTTAGTGCTACAATGTGTTACAAAAATAATCTGTGTAACAAGTTTCTTTTGACCTGGTGAAATGATAGATAGCAGCTGCATGAGCTGATTCTCACATGTGCGGTGTGGATTGAAGCTCAGGTTTCACAACTAATTGATACAGTAGTTGTTCACAGGTTCATGTCAGGTTTACATCAGGTTCAGGACAGGATTAGCTCAGGATTTTATCCTGTTCACACATATGTGGTTTGAAATGGTTCCCATAGAAGTCAATAGCCTGTAATCCTCACCTGAACTGGATTGCACTTATCAGGAATCGGACATGACTCTTTTTAAAACCGCACTGAATCCTCACCGCCAGTGCACTGGACATATGTGGACAGGCACCATAGGAAGCAATGTTTTTTTCACATGTCACGCGGATTAGATGCAGTTCAAACCACATCCAGGTGCATATATATATATATGAATGGGCACTAAAGGATTTTTGTTGAAACTAGAGATGAGCTCCTCTAAACTAATTTCTGTTACCTAAGAGCTTTATTGAAAAAGTACTGCAAAATACAAAGGATAAATGTTGGGTAGAACACTGAACAGAGAACTGAACATGGAAGAGAATGGGATAAAAAAAATTACCCATGCGGGGGTATGAAAATAGCTGAAGTGTACAACATGGTTTACAAATTATATGGATCATGATGTTAGCACTTAAAGCAGAACACCACCCAGAAGAGGAAGTACTGCTTATCTACCTCCCCCCCCCCTTCCACTGCCACATTTGGCACTTTTTTGGGGGGCTAGGGAGCAGGTGCCTGTTTTTGATCGCAGTGGCGATTTGAGCCGGAAGTTCGGACCTTCCTCCTACCCCTGTAGCCTTCTGGGACATCTCACAGAGCCCATCCATTCATTGCAGACAGGAGGGAACACACCCAGCATTTGGATAAAGTAAAAAGGGATCATAAAAAGAGGGAAGTAGTAGCAGTAAACGGGGGAGATAACCCCCGCAAAAGAAGAAAGAAAAAAAGAAAAAAAAAGAGAGGGATGGGGACAGAGGGGCATATAAAGAAGAGAGGATAAGGAAAAAAGATCAGGGAATTTTCCACCTCTGCAGATAGGCGACTGAGATTCTATCCCCCAAAGCCCAAGATGGGATGTAGCAGAGTATTCGTTCAGAGGTGAATGCGCCTTGAGGTGAAGTGAAAGGACAACCAGTAGTCAAGCCAGGGCAGCCAGATTAAGAGGAATTTATTGTGTTTGTCTTCCAACACCCCCATTAGTTTTTCATTAATAAAGAATCTTTGAATTCTAGATTTAACTTAAGTTTAGATATCGTGACTTCCACGCAAAAGTGGTAGTCTGCTTCATTGCCATAAAAAAGAACAAGATGAGAGAACAGAGCTGTCATGGTACATCTTTGAGTGGTCTATGGAAAAAGGCTTCCTTTGGGTTTTTTTGGATGTTAAGTTGTGTAACTGATTGAATTACTGTATATTGTACAATCTAGACCACAAACGGTGGGCCACAAGGCAGGACCACTTAATGTGAAACAAAGTCCCCTCAGCCTTGCAACCCCTAAAACATAATGGGCTATACCTTTGAACATATTTAGCTGTACGTGCTGGTGTAAAATACCATCCAGAGAGAACTTTATATGAGTTCTCTAAAGCTTGTATGTTCTGAGAACATTTGGAAATAAGCTGCCAAACCAGCGTCCAATCTCCTAATATAAATGTCTCTTACAGATCCTGTGCCCATTCATCACCATAAAAAGGCAGGGGTTCAGAAGCATGGCCTTGAATGGAGGCGTAGATCAAGGACAATGTGCCCTTCATTGTAGCTGCTGACTTACAGATGAATACAAAACCTGTACGGGATTTTGGAGAGACAATATTTCAGACTAGGGGTGTGAGGAAGTGGTGCAATTGTAGGTAGTGGGAAAGTTTGTATGAGGGAATATGGTAATTTTTTATAGTTAGCATAGAGTGCACTATCACAAAACTGTGGGAAATCCACCACATGAAGATAAGTTTATCTGTGACCCCTGGGGGGAACAAGGGACAATCAGACAGTTGATGTAGCGGCAGATGGGGGGGCATCATTTGCAGGTAGCCCAAAGTCCCAGGGTATGGGTTAGACCTGGATTGATAGGTTTGGGTTGTGAAGATGGCAGGAGCTAGAGGAGGGAAGACAGGGGTATTGGGTGTATGTCCATAACATCTAACATGGATCAGAGAGGTAAGTCACTCCCCAAGAAATAGTGAGTCAATGGTGTATTTTTGGCTGCAAGGTAGTAGTGTTGGACGTATTGAACATGTGGGACCCCAAGGCCCCCGCGGATTTCAGGGTGGTAGAGTAAGTGGCTAGCTAGTTGCGGTTGCACCAAGGCCTAGATAAAGCTCAAGATTTCCCATTGTAAGATATGCAGATATAAGATCTTCCAGGAAGGCTGTGGTAACGTGGCCTTCCCAGATGATATCACTAAAGCCTTGACTCACCTTGAAGAGTTAAAAAAGTAAAAGTAAGAAAATAACAAATAAAGAAAAAAAAAAAATTGGTGGATGATTGAGGAAGAGCATGCTTAGTAGCATGTAATACAGAAAAATGTATTTGGGGGTAAAGGGGCAGTTTAGGCCCATATGACAGGATGACAACTCAGGAGCACAACTGGGGGATAGGGCAGAGTTTTGTTAACCTGTAATAGAAAATGTCTGAACAAGGATCCTTGTGGCAGAATTACCAAGAATTATTTGATGAATGTTGTATAGTTAATATTACTAAAAATACTTTAAAATTACATAGTTACATAGTGGACAAGGTTGAAAAAAGACAGAGGTCCAAGTTCAACCTCAATGTGTTGGTGATTGTGAGCTTTAAATGTAGTGTGAGCTTTACTATGTTTACATGTTAAAGCTGATATGAAATTTTAGTGATTTCGTTTGCATCTACTTTAAATGCACAGTGGCCTCAGGCTCTTAAACAACATAACACTTTCAAGGATGCAGATACATTCTTGATTTAATATTTCACACCAAACTGCATTTGCTTGCTTCTGCGTTCCTTCCTTATTGATCCATAAATTCTAGAGTACTGTCACAGGGGGACAGGGGGCGTAATTGTCCCTAGGACCATGACATCATGGGGCCCAAGCATGATCAGTATTCTTTGATATTTACCAGCTGTATGCTCATATTACATTTGGTACAAAACTTAGAAACATTTTTCTTTCCTTCACTTCCCTTTATCTCAGTTGTGTGCTAGTTCAGCCCTTAACCTTTTCACTGCCAGAGCCATATGTGCAGGTTTTTTGCACACGTTTAAAAAATAATTTTAAATATCATGATTAAATCCCCTAACATTATATATTTTCTGAATGCAGAAAGCCTGAAGAATAAAATGGTGGTGATTCCAAATGTTTATGTCACACAGAATTTTTAGTAACAAATACATTAAAGTTAATTTTTTTAACATAAACAAGTTATATTAATAATTTTGTATAGCAAAAGATGCATTTGCACCGACTAGACACTCGCCAAACACGTCAAACTTTAAAATTGTATGCGCCTGTGAAACAACAATGAACTTCGGTCCCCAAAATTTTTTATAAGGGACCCTTTAAAACCCATACCGTTCATCAGTTTACAGTTAACTATGAATAATGGTCACATGTATAGCACAATCAAATGTTGATTGTGGTCAACATTCATTTAGATGACTGGGTTACCTACAAGTATATAGAGAGAAGAGTAAAAGGACAAACAAAGACAGAGGCTTCGGAAGAGATCCTTAGCCTCAGGGGCGTCCCTAGGGTTGGTGTCACCTGGTGCGGTAACACCTGGTGTCACCCCTCTGATGATCCCCGCAGGATGGATCAAATCTGCAGATTGAGCATAATGGATCGGAGTCCAATCCATTATGCTACCCAATCCGCAGATCTGATTCATTCTGCGGGGATTGTCGGCTTGCAACCTATATAGGGTTAACTGATCTCTCCATGAAAAGGTAAGTTTTAAAGCAAGCCGATGATCCGATCCATCCTGTGGGGATCGTTGGCTTGCTTTAAAACTTACCTTTTTGTGGAGCGGGTCCGGTGTCACCCTGTGCAATAGGTGTCACCTGGTGCGGCGCGCACCCCCCGCACCTGCCTAGGGACACCACTGCTTAGCCTAGGTTCACACACATGCGTGTCAGTTTTGTAGTGAGATTCAGGGAGCTGCAGCAGTGCAAATAACATACATTTTTTTAATAGCAATGTGATTTTAACACAGCTACATTTTTTAGATCTGCCTCGTGCATTGGTTTTTAGAGTCTCTCTTTCTCTCTGAAAAAAATAATTGTAATCTGATTCCCATTGAAATGCATAGGCTGCATATTCAGATTGCAGAGTCCCAAGATCACACAGGACCATCTTTCCAAACCGCACCGCAACTCTAACACATCTATCTGAATACCCTAAATAAGAACACATTCAATTTCACTCGTCAGGCAAATTTGCAGGCTCAAAACGCATCACAAAAAGCACATGTCTGAACCAGGGCTTATAGTGTAGTAGTAAACAGATAGTTTGATACAATGTATGAAGAGAAGGTAAAATACAAAGATGTACTCACATCTGTGAGGTTTCTGAGCTCCCTTATGGGGGCTCAGACAACATGCGATGAAAACCTACAGGGAATATGACTATCCCTGTGCAGAGAACAGTCACATTCAGTGCTCAGTGAGGATCTGGATAATTGGAAGGAGTTGGGTGGAGCGGCAAGTGGTCCCTTTTTGCCACATATGTGACTGTAAGCCCCCCAGGTTATGGGGCTATGCCAGGCAGAAAGGATGGGGGCACTCGCCCTGCACATGGGGTACCTTTACATGTGTGCTTTCATCAATGCCCCGGGAGGAGTTGCCAGCGGCCACATTCAGGTGGAGCCCCCCAACTCAGAGATGAGACGTGCATTGTGTACAGTGGATGTATTATTATTATTATTAGAGATGAGCGAATTATTCAAAAATTCGATTCGGCTGATTCGCAGAATTTGCGGGAGAAATTCGATTCGATGCAAATTTATTCGCTGCGAATTTAACTTATTTAAAGGGTTTCTAGGCTTCAGAGAGCCTTTATATTAGTGCAGAACACTGTACCTTTAATTTAAATGCCCTTGGAGTCTGCTGGGGAAGAGAAATAATACTGTCAGTCAGTATGACATGCAGATGAGTGCCGTCGATCTTAGAATCACCGCACACTTCACTCATTTGGGCAGTCACGGGGCACGACGAAGAAGAAGAAGAAGAAGAAGAAGAATGAAAAGAAGAAGAATGAAAAGAAGAAGAAGAAGAATGAAAAGAAGAATGAAAAGAAGAAGAAGAAGAATGAAAAGAAGAATGAAAAGAAGAAGAAGAAGAATGAAAAGAAGAATGAGAAGAATGAAAAGAAGAAGAAGAATGAAAAGAAGAATGAAAAGAAGAAGAAGAATGAAAAGAAGAATGAAAAGAAGAATGAGAAGAATGAAAAGAAGAATGAAAAGAAGAAGAAGAATGAAAAGAAGAATGAGAAGAAGAATGAGAAGAATGAAAAGAAGAATGAGAAGAATGAAAAGAAGAATGAGAAGAATGAAGAGAAGAATGAAAAGAAGAAGAAGAATGAAAAGAAGAAGAAGAATGAAAAGAAGGATGAAAAGAAGAAGAAGAAGAATGAAAAGAAGAAGAAGAATGAAAAGAAGAATGAAAAGAAGAAGAAGAATGAAAAGAAGAAGAAGAAGAATGAAAAGAAGAATGAAAAGAAGAATGAACTATATTACTATATCAGTCTCTAATGGATGCTGGAGAGTTAAACCCCCTAACACCTGCTGTGCCCATTATGAGGGGTTCCCACCATCCCTGTGCTGAGGTTCTGGGTATGCACACCTGCTGTGCCCATTATGAGGGGTTCCCACCATCCCTGTGCTGAGGTTCCAGGTCTGCACACCTGCTGCGCCCATTATGAGAAGTTCCCACCATCCCTGTGTTGAGTTCCTGGGTCTGTACACCTGCTCTGCCCATTAGGAGGAGTTCCCACCATCCCTGTGCTAAATTCCTGGGTCTGTACACCTGCTGTTCCCATTATGAGGGGTTTCTACCATCCCTGTGCTGAGGTCCCAGGTCTGCACACCTGCTGCGCCCATTACTAGGGGTTCCCACCATCCCTGTGCTGAGGTTCTGGGTATGCACACCTGCTGTGCCCATTATGAGGGGTTCCCACCATCCCTGTGCTGAATTCCTGGGTCTGTATGTACACCTGCTGTGTCCATTGTGAGGGATTCCCACCATTCCTGCACTGAGTACCTGAGTCTGTACACCTGCCAAAAGAAAGTTTCAGGATTTTGAAGGAGCAAAATACAGTAATACTGGAACAAAAATGAGCTGCGTGGGGGAGTTGCCAGAAGAAGAAGAAGAAAAGAAGAAGAAGAAGAATGAAAAGAAGAATGAAAAGAAGAAGAAGAAGAATGAAAAGAAGAAGAATGAAAAGAAGAATGAAAAGAAGAAGAATGAAAAGAAGAAGAAAAAGAATGAAAAGAAGAAGAAGAAGAAGAAGAATGAAAAGAAGAATGAAAAGAAGAAGAATGAAAAGAAGAAGAAGAAGAATGAAAAGAAGAAGAAGAAGAATGAAAAGAAGAATGAAAAGAAGAAGAAGAAGAATGAAAAGAAGAATGAAAAGAAGAATGAAAAGAAGAAGAATGAAAAGAAGAAGAAGAAGAATGAAAAGAAGAAGAATGAAAAGAAGAATGAAAAGAAGAAGAAGAAGAATGAAAAGAAGAAGAATGAAAAGAAGAATGAAAAGAAGAAGAAGAAGAATGAAAAGAAGAAGAAGAATGAAAAGAAGAATGAAAAGAAGAAGAAGAAGAAGAAGAATGAAAAGAAGAAGAAGAAGAATGAAAAGAAGAAGAAGAAGAAGAATGAAAAGAAGAATGAAAAGAAGAAGAAGAATGAAAAGAAGAATGAAAAGAAGAAGAATGAAAAGAAGAAGAAGAAGAATGAAAAGAAGAAGAAGAAGAATGAAAAGAAGAATGAAAAGAAGAAGAAGAAGAATGAAAAGAAGAAGAAGAATGAAAAGAAGAATGAAAAGAAGAAGAAGAAGAATGAAAAGAAGAAGAAGAATGAAAAGAAGAATGAAAAGAAGAAGAAGAAGAAGAATGAAAAGAAGAAGAAGAAGAATGAAAAGAAGAATGAAAAGAAGAAGAAGAAGAATGAAAAGAAGAAGAAGAATGAAAAGAAGAATGAAAAGAAGAAGAAGAATGAAAAGAAGAATGAAAAGAAGAAGAAGAAGAATGAAAAGAAGAAGAAGAAGAATGAAAAGAAGAAGAAGAATGAAAAGAAGAATGAAAAGAAGAAGAAGAAGAATGAAAAGAAGAATGAAAAGAAGAATAAAAAGAAGAAGAAGAAGAAGAATGAAAAGAAGAAGAAGAAGAATGAAAAGAAGAATGAAAAGAAGAAGAAGAAGAAGAATGAAAAGAAGAAGAAGAATGAAAAGAAGTATTCCAGTACAGCAAAAAGTGTATCTGCAGAGAGCTCCGCTATTTCTGACAGTTCTCTGACAGTTCCTTCACATGTACAGCGGTTGAAACATTGTATCTATTTATTTCCGAATAAAAACATCTGTATCCTAAATGGAAACAAATAGATACAATGTTTCAACCGCTGTAAATGAACTGTCAGAACTGTCAGAAATAGCGGAGCTCTCTGCAGTGACACTTTTGCCGGCTGATCGGGAAAAATTTGATTCGTGCACCCGAAGTTGGCTAAAATTCAGATTCGATGCGAATCGAATTTTTCCCGATATTCGAAACGAATTCCACTTCACCAGGTTCGATTCGCTCATCTCTAATTATTATTATACAGGATTTATATAGCGCCAACAGTTTGCTCAGCGCTTTACAATATAACGGGAGACAATACAGCAACAATACAGTTCAATACAAGAGGGTTAGGAGGGCCTGATCCTGGGAGCTTACAATCTAATATTATTATTATACAGGATTTATATAACTCCAACAGTTTGCTCAGCACTTTACAATATAACGGGAGACAATACAGCAACAATACAGTTCAATACAAGAGGGTTAGGAGGGCCCTGCTCCTTGGAGCTTACAATCTAAGATTATTATTATACAGGATTTATATAGCACCAACAGTTTGCTCAGCACTTTACAATATAACAGGAGACAATACAGCAACAATACAGTTCAATACAAGAGGAGGGCCCTGCTCCTCGAAGCTTACAAGACTGAGTTCCAGTAAAATATGTTGTCCTATGCCACTACACACCTTGACTGTAGTTTTGCATTTAGGAGGGAAATCACTGAGCCTATACCCATTCCACCCATCCAGAGTACCTCTGCCATCTCACTCCCAGTGACATAATAGGGTCTCGCCAAGCACCTGCATAGACCCCATGCATACTGTTCTTTTAGTCTTTACTCTCTCTATCCCCCGTACCATGCGGCTAGGCTTCGGGCCTCCGCAATACAGGTTCAGACCCTGTTGCTATGGGAAACCAACCGCTGGGAAGGGACCCCAATCACTGACCCCCTCGCTACCGGAGGACACCTAACATTACCCAGGTACAAGCTTCACATCAGGCTGCTGAAAGACTTTACACCAGTCTTGGGTTACCCCTGACAATTACTCTCTCTTCCACTCTTGATACCGAATTAACCTCTTGTGACTGACTTGCTTCATACCCCATATGTGATTTCAATGACCCAAAGTAGAAAGTAGTGAAGTGTACCGGCCATGTGACTCTCATGCACACCTTCAGTAACTTCAGTCCAGGCTTAGAACAAGTTTAACAACTTGAAAGTTCAACGGCCAAACATGATAAAGTGCAACACAGTACTAACACGTCCTAACCCTAACTAACTGTTCTGATTTGTGGCTGCCCAGGCCTACCTCAAAAGGTGATAGTCCAGCATTGGTGTAAGTCCATATATGGCATTTTTTCTGAAAAACTACAGCATTTTCAGGCAGACTGCAAAACTCAGCAGTCCCCCTCTGCAAAGCTGTGTCACAGCATCACTAACACGGACTAAATCCCATGAGCAAACTGAGAACAGAACACACAGGACCAGACCTTTCCCCCTTAAATTAGCAACACAGGGTGGGTAGGCTGGGTCCCAAAAGCCCAGGAAAAAGGACAGAACAGTTTACCTCTTCCCCTGGCCTGGGTCAGCCACTGTTCACTAACTAAAGTAGGCAACCTGCCTATACTATCCTACATACTGGGGCCTCTGGATTCTAGTGTAATCACAGTTAAAAATCTTTGAGCCTCCAAAAAATAACAAAGTCGTGTCAGCAGAGGCACCTGAATGTGAAAAAGAACCTGAGAAGTGGATTCTTCTTAAATTTATTATTTATTGACTGGAATATTATAAAAATACTGTCAACACAATTTGTGGCACTATAGTGGCCACTTCCTCGAAATATGGTGCATTAAAACACTGAAAAACACATTCATGCGTTTTTGCAAACAACACTTTCAGATCTTTTGGGGCTCTAAGATTTCTTACTGTGTTCATTCTAGCTATGGGGATTTAAAATGGATGATATTTGTCTGTGGCAGCCAAAGAATTAAAGGAAATTTTAATCTTTTTAATTAAAAAAAAAATCAAGAATGTTTTTGCTGATCTCCATCTAAACATGCTAATTGTCTAGCTGTCATACTGTTTATGCAGCCTGAAACAGGCAATTTAAGGCAAAACTATACTCACCTTGGATCCAGCCATGCGGCATCTTGAATCTTCCCACCTTGCCACTGACACCTTTGGGCGGTTGGCTTTCAGGTCTCAATCAGCTAAAGAAAAAAAGTAGAAACCATTTTATGAAAACATTTAACTGGGAGGATTCCATTGATGAATGTTTCTTTAGAAAAAGTCAGTTGCCTGAGGTTTAGGTTGTTCCAAAAGGGTTTACTACTATCTATGTCATTAACTCAGTATGACCATCAGTAGTTCTGACTTTTCTCTGACTTCACTAGCTTTGTATTGGTTCCAAATCAGTAATTTGGAAATTACTGAGGCAAGAGACAGCTAGGCAGGCAGCGTTTTTTTAGGATTAGATCAGCACTGTACAGCATCAGTTTCTGTAAAGATTATCAGAAAATCGGTGGGAAAAGGATAGTAAAAGTTTTGGTCATATCAACAAAGATAATGATCGACCATAAGGCTGTAGAAGATTTGAGAGTTAAACATTCTGTTTGAAATAAAGAGAAATGCTCCTGCCTCCCCCCAAGAGCAGTAACCCATACCTACTAGCTGAACTTCAGCTTGTAGGGCAAAACAGGATGGATTTTAATTGAGTGCTCTGGCTTATCATAATTTTAACACTACACTTGTTGCACTTGTTATTTTAAAACAAATGCATAGGCACAACTTTTTTTTGTTTTGGATAGAATAGGACTTGTGAGACCCCAAGTCGCATGGCATGTGAAATCCCATGTTAGGCAAATGAGAGCTGCCTTAATTAGCACTACTGAAGTTGCTCTGACTTTAGAAATGGTTCCTGTACTACTTTATGATAACTTCTATCCGACTTTTGCCCATAGAACTTAATGGAAGTCGCCTCAAAGTTAGATCCTCATCTATATTGATGTGATTTGGATCCAACATTACAGGAAGATTACCCAGACAAAGTCTCATGTCATGAAAGTCACTTCGTAGTTGCATCAAGTTGCATCAAGAGTCATACTCAAGTCATATCAAGTTGACAGCAAGTCACAAGGAAGTCACCTGGCAAAGTTGCACCAAAGGTCACAGTAGTATGTACCAAGTCTTAAAGGTATTGTTTTATTGCTGTCTGTGTCCACATTGGGGAGATGATGAATTTGTGATCAAGAACACTGTCTTCAGTTTGAGGGTTCATTGCTTACAGGTCTTTATGTATTCTGCAAGATCATCTAACACCAATGTTGTATCCCACTTGGGAAAACAAAGCTTTCTGGGGAGGGGGCCTCCTCTGAACCAGCTGCTATCATCCTGTCTAATGCCAAAGGTGTCTACGTGGCAGATACGGCTGACACCTGGAATCTGAGTGAGACCCAATTTCTAGCCTGTTTGAAGAAATTCAAGAACATCCTGCACTCATGGATTTACAACATCATTCTCTGAGGCCACCAAACTGAACAAACTTAGATTAAATGTTATTGTAGATCATGTTTGTACTTGGCTTTCTTTCTCTCATTCATGTATCTATCACCTTCTCTGAGCAGCCCTTGTTTTTCTCCACTTGCTTCTCAAAAGCCACCCCATCAACTTCAGGCATTCTGAACAACCCCTGTAGACAGTCTTCCTGCAACAAGAGGTCTGGATATAGTAGTAGATAAAATGGCCCATAAAGTCTGAGCTGTCACAGAAGTGGAAACCAGGGCCATTTTGCCCAAAATGGTACAGTTGTTTGTTCTAATACTGGCTCCTGGCATAGCCTTTTGAGATACAGTATCTGTGTACCAGTAGCATAAGAAGGGGGCAGGGGTGGACTGACCATTTGGAAACTCGGGCACTGCCCGAGGGCCCGGGGGTCAGTAGGGGGCCCCATGAGATGCCCCTGGTACCTTTTTCATAGGCTTTTTTGAGTTTGGGCAAGAACACAGGGGCCCCATGGTCCCCTATTGCCCGGGGGCCCCATGAGTTGTCAGTCCGCCCCTGGAAGGGGGAACACAGAATTGTTATTGCTTTTGTTTGCTATGGGTTTCTGCACTTTGCACATTTCTTTTGTCTTGTATTAGCCAGATTATGTTACAGGTTGAATTCTAGCCGTGTCCCTTATATTTACAAAAGCAATGTTCACTGATCATATACACATAAGATTGAAACTAACGGAGAGCATTCTGAAAAATCGAGAAATGCTGTCTGTGTTTGTTTCACAAGGGAAAGTTTTTGTACAAAATGTATTTGCTTCTTTTTTGTACTATGTAAAGAATTTCACAACAAATTAATGTGACAAAAATAAGATTGATTGCAATATTCAAAAACCCAACCTTAAAGAATTTTGCATTTCAAAAGCTAGATTGCTCAATGACTGCAGAAGAACAGACTGGAAGCTTTACACTGCCCTTATCAGAATAAAATAAGTAAAAGTTTTCTGTCTGTTAGTTGCAATTCTCCAATCGCCTATCGTTGGATTACAGAGGCTCATTGCTTTAGTAGGTGATTTCTAAGCAAGGTTTTGATTTTGAGGATTAAATGGATTTTAGAGAGGATTGAGGAACGGAGCTGTAGATGTGTACAGGAGAGCAGCAAGAGCAAAAATGAGGCCGTACGAGGGAAAACCACGGCTCTTATATAGCGGAGTTATTTTTATCCTCAGCTTGCTCACTACTTGTAAGATTTCCTCTCTCAGACATTCAGGAAGGCCTCATTGGCCCCAATTCCTGTGAACAAGCGAAATCTTGGCTGGGACTGAGACATTAGATGAATAAAAGAAAACACACAGCAGAAAAGTGCAAATTTACATGCTTGACGGCTGTACAGAGAGGAAACGTTAAAAACACTGTTCAATCAAATCCCACATCTGGCTGGGGGCCATAGCCCTGGATAGAATTTTGAGGCTGAAATCTGGTAATGAATATGAAGCTTGGCTGGTCAGACAAAGCAATATTTTGACTCTGCTGGTTTCAGATAAATGGCTTGCTCAAAGGTTCAGCCTCTTTTAGTAAACACTTAACTATTAATAATCAAACATTTTAAAGGGCAATCAAATTATTCGTTTTGGAATCATTTAATAAATCTGTTGACATGTCACTAATGCAAAATCAGTCCTGAGAGTAACTAAATGATGCACATATTTTAGGAACTTGGATCCCATAACTATACGTGTCAAGGCCCCAGAGAGATATCAGTACTTTGGCTATAGCACTCAGCTGTCCCTCAGTGAATAGCCAGCTCATCTTCTGGAGCCAAATCAGTCTGCTGCTTTCATTCATAGCTGTCTCCCTTTTTGCTATTTAAAAGGTTAGTTCAACTTTTCACAAAAATAAAAAGGCCAACTAACTCACAACACCCTCCCAACCCCTCCAGTCCCTGCTGCTTGCACCTTATTTGATCACTATCTTCCACCATCCTCTCCAGGTGATATGATGGTTTGAAGGCTGTGTAGCAAGCGTATGGAGTCCTTTTGAGGCTCCTTTTTTATCTAGGATAGAAATTCACATTGGTCTCCACAGTCACAATCCACACTGGCCAATGAATGCTCACCATGGCAGATAGTATGTTGCTATACAACTGGTGTTTTGTGAGGTTTTAAAATGCCAGATAGTTATACCAGCTGGAGAGAAGGTCAGAAGATGGGTATCATAAAAGGTACATGGAATGGGGACCAGAGGGGTGGAGAGGGTGTTGTTAGTTCTCCTTTTAATTTTTATGTGAAGTGTATCTTAAAGCGGAACTTCACCCAAAAGGGGAAGTTATACTCTTAATCCACCCCCCCCCCAACTTTAATATTTTTGGCACATTAATTTTTTTTTTTGGGGGGGGGGGGACTGGTACCTAGTTTGATAGGTGCCTACTCTCACTTCTGCTCATATCACCTAGGAGGAAGTTCTCCTCCACCCTCCCTGCCCGCATCCTTCTCGAATACATCACAGGTACCTAATCCCACTTCTGCTCGTATAGTCAAGGAGGAAGTTTTCCTCTTCCCTCCCTGCCTGCATCCTTCTGGGACACATCACAGGTCCCAGAAGGCTGTGGAACTATTCACAAAGTGCAGTCAGGATCACACATGTAAATGGACAGGCAGCTGTGGAGCTGCAAGCTGTCACCGCTGGCTGCCTACAGGTAATATTTGCCGGAGCCGGGAATCAGAGACCGTTGAAGAAACCAACGCAGGTGAGGACAGCACTGCATCCTTGGACAGGTGAGTGTCTGTGTATTAAAAGGCAGTGGCTACAGTTGTTGTAGCTGCTGACTTTTAATTTTTGCACAAGGGTGAATGGTAATAACCCCTCTCCGTCCCCCCCACAACCCTGGCCCAGTAGTTGTAGGGCTCTGGGGGAAGATGGCTTATTGTAATCTGGAAGGAAAGATAAGCTGGCCGAAAGATACCAGCCCTGCTCTCTGTGACTCCCACACAGTACTCCCTATGTATGCACAATAAAATGTAAACGGTAAATAAACAAGCTAAGCACTTTGGCAAGTCCTTTATTAAAAAACAATGCAGATCATCACCAATGAAAATGAATATAAAAACAAGCTGACATGTCAGCTCTGCTCGTTACTTCAAGCCAGATGACAGATTCCCAGCCAACAACTGGTTTCTAAGCAAAGGGGCAGGGATGGTGGCTCATGTCATTGACCAAAAATGGCCATATTTGGTCAGGGATGTCAGCCACCACAGTCACCCCTTTGTTTACAATCAGCTGTGAGTTGGTAATCCTTAGCTGATAGCTGAATGGGCCGGGTGGGGAAGTATTATTATTATACAGTATTTATATAGCGCCAGAAAGGTTTGCTCAGCGCTGTACATTATAGTGAGGGACAGAACATGAAACAATACAGTAACAAAACAATACACAAGGGGTTCGAGGGCCCTGCTCTTTCGAGCTTACAATCTAGGAGGGAGGGGAAAGTGGTACAGGAGGAAGTGGCTGTGGGGGATGGAGTGGTGGGAGGAGAGGAGGAGATCGGCTGTTAGGTGAGGGTGGGGTAGGCTTCCCTGAAGAGATGGGTTTTCAGGGTGCGCCTAAAGGTGAGGAGGGTAGCTGACAGTCTGATGGATTGGGGTAGTGAGTTCCAGGGGATGGCGGAGTCCTGGAGAAGTCCTGCAGTTGGGCGTGGGAGGTGGAAACCAGGGAGCTAGAAAGTAGGAGGTCTTGTGAGGAGCAAAGATTATGGGTTGGGTGGTATTTGGGTATCAGGTCAGTGAGGTAGTTTGGGGCAGCGTTGTGAATGGCTTTGTATGTCAGTGTTAGTAGTTTGAATTCAATGCGTTGGGCAATCGGGAGCCAATGGAGGGAATGACAGAGGGGGGGTGGCAGAAGCGGAGCAGTTGGTGAGGTGGATGAGTCTGGCCGCTGAGTTCAGGATAGACTGAAGCGGGGATAGTCTGTGATGAGGTAGGCTGGTGAGAAGGGAGTTGCAGTAGTCCAAACGTGAAATAATGAGGGAGTGAACGAGTTCTTTAGTAGTGTCTGGGGTTAGGAACGGACGTATTTTGGAGATGTTGCGGAGGTGGAGTCTGCATGAGTTTGCCATCGATTGGATATGGGGTTGGAAGGACAGGTCTGAGTCTAGAGTGACACCTAGGACTTTGGCTTGTGGGGTGGGACTGATGGTGGCGTTGTTGGTCATGATGGAGAGGGGGGGAGGGGCGCGGGCTGGGGGGAAGATTAGGAGCTCGGTTTTGGAAAGGTTCAGTTTGAGGAAATGGAGCGACATCCAGTCTGATATGTCGTTCAGCAGGTGGGTGATATGGGCGGAGACTGAAGGGGTGAGGTGAGGGGTGGAGAGGTAAATTTGCGTGTCATCGGCGTAGAGGTTATAGTTGAAGCCATGAGAGTGTATCAGTTTGCCAAGGGAGGAGGTGTAGATGGAGAAGAGAAGGGGCCCGAGGACAGAGCCTTGGGGGACACCAACAGGGAGGGGAAGAGAGGGGTAGGTCGTAGCATTATAGGTAACACTGAAGGAGCGTTGGGATAGGTAGGAGGAGAGCCAGGAGAGAGTGGAGTCTCTGATGCCGAGGGAGTGTAGTTTATTGAGGAGGGGATGGTCAACTGTGCCGAAGGCCACGGAGAGGTCAAGAAGTAAAAGGACTGAGTAGTGGCCATTAGCTTTGGCGGTTAGCAGGTCATTAGTGATTTTGAGTAGAGTGGATTCGGTGGAGTGTAGGGGACGGAAGCCAGACTAGTGGATCGAGAAGGTTGTTGTCAGTGAGGTGGGCGCTTAGGCGATTGTAGACTAAGCGCTCAAGGAGCTTGGAAGTAAATAGCAGCAGGGAGATGGGTCTAAGGTTGTTCAGGTCGGTGGGGTCCAGGGAGGAATTTTTGAGTATGGGGGTGATGTGCGCGTGCTTTAGGGGGGAGGGGAATGCGCCAGGGAGCGTAGGATGGAGGAGGAGGGTGCCCGGAGGAGTTGTGTGGGGACAGGGTAAAGGGGGAAAGTGGTGAGGCGGGCTTCTGAGAAGACCTTGGTGACCTCCTCAGTGGTGGCATTGCTGAAGGAGCGGAGTGTTGGGGAGGTAATAGTGTGCGGGATGTTAGATGTGGTCGGGGGCAGGGCGGTTGCGAGGTCAGAGGAGGGGAGAGTTGGTGGGGTTATGGTGGGAGGGAGGCTAGGTGGGGAGGTAGGTTGAGCATTGGTGATGTCCTTACGGATTGCGTTGATCTTATTTTGGAAGTGATTGGCAATCTCGTGGGAGGTGAGTGAGGTTCTGGGTGGGGGTGGGGGGGAAAGAGTAGGGAGTTGAAAGTGCAGAAGAAAAGGCGAGGACTGGAGGAGAGGGTGTTGATGAGGGTTACGAAGTAGGCTTGTTTGGCGGCATGGGGGGAGGAGGTGTAGGTGAGGAAGGCGGATTTGTAGAGGGAGAACGCTCAAGGGGATCTGGTTTTGCGCCATAGTCGCTCCAGCGCGCGACTGCGTTGTTTAAGATTTTTCGTGTGGTCGTTCTTCCAGGGTTGAAGCGGTCGGGGTCTAATGCTACGTGTGGTTAGGGGTGCTAAGGAGTCTAAGGCAGCTGACAGCGAGTCATTCTATGTAGTAGTGGCCAGGTCAGGGCATGACAGTGGAAGGATACTGTCGTACAGACGGTCAGCTGCAGAGTGGAGAGGGGCCGGGTTCAGGTTGCGGAGGTTACGGCTGGTGATGGTTTGACGTTTGGGGGGGAGGTGTTAGAGGACAGGCAGATGGAGAACGTAATGAGGTTGTGGTCAGAGAGAGGGAAAGGGGTGTTAGTGAGGTTGTGGGGGGTGCAGAGATGGGAGAAAACGAGGTCCAGGGTGTTCCCGTCGGTGTGGGTGGAGGACTGCGTGCACTGTGAGAGTGCAAAAGAAGAGGTTAAGTGGAGGAGTTGGGATGTAGCCGGGTTGTTGACATTGATAGGGATATTGAAGTCACCAAGGATGATGGTGGGTAGCTCAGAGGAGAGGAAGAAGGGCAGCCAGGCGGAAAAGTCGTCAAGGAAGCGGGATACGGGTCCAGGAGGCCGATAGATTAATGCAATCCTCAGAGGGGTGGGGGAGAAGAGTCGGATGCAGTGGGCCTCGAAGGAGGAGAAGGATAGAGAGGGAGGATTTGGAAGGACCTGGAAGGTGCTCAGCTGTGACAAGAGCATGCCGACCCCACCACCTCTACGACCGCTCGGTCTGGGTGAATGGGACCAAACGAGACCTCCATAGGAGTGTGCCGCAGGGGAGGTGGAGTCAGTGGCTTGGATCCAGGTTTTGGTGACCACTAGGAGGTTGAGGGTGTGAGAGATAAAGAGGTCATGGATGGCGGTGAGCTTTTTGCAAACCGATCAGGCGTTCAGGAGTGCAACCGAGAGTGGAGGGGTGGATGCGGGGAGGAGGGGGACAGGTATAAGGTTGACGGGGTTGCGGCGATTTGTGGGAGTAGGAGGGTGCCTAGTGAGTGAGTGAGGTGGTGAGGGGCCAGGGTTCGGGGAGATGTTCCTAGCGATTAGGAGAAGAAAGAGGGTGAGAAAGGTGGCATGGGAGCGGGATGTGCAACGGGTCTGTTAGTGGTGGCGTGTGGGTCGGTGGGAGAGTGGAGTATCAGGAGGAGGTGGTGAGAGCCGTAGTGGGGAGAGGGAAGTAGTGAGGGTCCGATGTATAGTTGTTTTGGGAGAGTAGGGGGGTAGAGGGAGGGGATTTTGTGAATGGAGGAGAGGAGTACGAGGAGGAGGAAAACAGGTGGCATATTAGGAGGGTGAGCGGGGTGCTGATCAGTTGAGGGAGGTGAAAGGTTTCACATCAGGGCGTAAAGATGCAGAGGGGCTGTCGCGCAGTGGCGGAGAAGTCCATCTGTGGGAGGAGAGGGAAAGTGGTGGGCAGCTGGGTCTGCTGCTGGCTAGTCACGGCAGTCTGTGGGTGCTGTAAGCCGGCGTCTGGAGGTGCTGTAGGGCACGGCGTCTGGAGGTGCTGAAGGGCGAAGGGCACGGTGTCTGGAGGTGCTGAAGGGCACGGTGTCTGGAGGTGCTGTAGGGCACGGCGTCTGGAGGTGCTGTAGGGCACGGCGTCTGGAGGTGCTGAAGGGCACGGCGTCTGGAGGTGCTGAAGGGCACGGCGTCTGGAGGTGCTGAAGGGCGTGGCGTCTTGAGGTGCTGAAGGGCGTGGCGTCTTGAGGTGCTGTAGGACACGGCATCTGGAGGTGTTGTAGGGCACGGTGTCTGGAGGTGTTGTAGGGCACGGCGTCTGGAGGTGCTGTAGGGCACGGCGTCTGGAGGTGCTGTAGGGCACGGCGTCTGGAGGTGCTGTAGGGCACGGCGTCTGGAGGTGTTGTAGGGCACGGCGTCTGGAGGTGTTGTAGGGCACGGCGTCTGGAGGGGTTGTAGGGCACGGCGTCTGGAGTATCACTGGTTGCTGGTTTCTTGGTTTATTTCTTACAATGTGTGTAGAAAAATTTCACATTTAGCAGCTGTAGTAATACCTCTGCTAAATATATCACTTCCTGCTACAGCCAGAGGTTCAACTTGGCAGATGGACAAACACCCCAATGAATGCTAAACAGGCAAAGTTTGGACTGAATTTTACTTTGGTACGAACCCCAAGCTCATTCTTAGTAAATAGAAAAAAATATTTTTCACTAAAATGTGTTCCAAAGCAGCACACCATTCTAGATGTGTTGAATTCAACATGCAACTAGTTACCATGGGTAATATTTTTATCTGCATAGCATTTCTTATGACATCCAGCATTTCTAAGACATTATCAGTCATGTTTTCTCTGCCTTTTTGGAACACAGAAATTTGATGAATCATACAAGGAACATTTTGTTCGATTCCCTTACAGTTGTGACTGCTGTTTCAAGTATGGCGGGCTTCCAACAACATCAGTAATGGCCACCAATGGGCAGGCAGGGATAGAGCTATTATTACATTTCTTCTTTTGACGATAATTAAATGTATTTATTTTTATGACTTTTTAAATATTTTTCAAACGGTTCCTCTGCCTTCTGACTTTTATTTTTGTGCTGTATCAAATTTAATACGGAAGTGAATACATTTTTTTTCCAGTGCCCGCCTGGCTACCCCATAAAACAGTACACCTTGTTTTAGAAGCAGCCTGAAGTAGAAAATAGCCCTTTTGTTAGGATTCTATTTATAGCTCCTGTGATTTTCAAGATGGGGGGAGATGCCCTGTGAGAAAACACAGCAGGGTTTGTGTAGAATATGAGCACAAGGGTGTATGAGCTGACCACGGTTTTCCTCTCACACCTTCCCACTGCTCACGTTTGGAAAGAAGTGTTTGCACTATGTTCTTTAGCAGAATGGAAACTGAAGGAAAACCACAGCTCCAATGTTTTAAGTCCATGTGTAGTAAAAGGCACATCCAGTATTTATTAAGGCAGTAGATGTGTTCTTTTTTTTTTTTTCTTGAATGATGGCATAATAATGTCCTTCGCAAATTTGTGCCATCTGTAAATCAGTTATTGGGACTCACTGAGCCCAGCTGTTCTGGTTTGTGGGATTTAACAGATAACTCAGTGGTTGATCGTAATAAGGATGGTCTGTGCGGTAGCTTGGGGCCTACAGCTCTGCTGATGCTTAACAGCCTTGGAAAAAAAAACTATAGATGGAACAAAAGCTGCACTGAGAGCCCTAAAAGTAAAAATAATAATATTAATAAACTTTATTTTATATAGCGCCTTTAACTGCCTCCCACCCACCATATAAGGTAATGATGGGAGGGCGGCGGTGCTCTCGTTTTGGGAGGACGTCATATGACGTCCTCCCACTCTAACTGCGCAGTGCGGTGATCGGCGGTGCGCTGTATCCCTGGGACACAGAGGATCACCGATCACTGTAAAGAGTCAATGACGTCGGCTCTGTCATGTGATCATCTGTGTCCAATCACAGCTGATCACATGTAAATTGGAAATGCCGGTAATCAGCAGTCATCTCAGAATTACTCAGAGCGGACATCTACACTGATCATCAGGGCACTGATGATCAGTGCTCTGATGATCAGTGTAGCCCCATCAGTGTCACCTGTCAGTGCCCATCAATGCCACATACCAGTGCCCATCAGTGCACATCAATGCCACATATCCGTGCCTACCAGTGCACATCAATCCCACATATCAGTGCCCATCACAGTTTCCTTTCAGTGCCACCAATCAGTGGCACCTATCAGTGCCAGTCAGTGCCACCTATCAGTGCCTGTCAGAGCCGCCTCTCAGTGCCACCTATCAGTGCCTGTCAGTGCCACCTAATAGTTCCAATCGGTGCCGCCTAACAGTTCCAATAAGTGCCACCTATTAGTGCCAGTCAGTGCCACCTATCAGTGCCCCCTATCAGTGCCACAGTGCTGCCTTTCAGTGCCCATCAGTGGTGCCTGTCAATGCCCACAAGTGATGCCTGTCCATGCCCATCAGTGCCACCTATCAGTGCCGCCTATCAGTGCCCATCAGTGCCTCCTATCAGTGCCGTCTATCAGTGCACATCAGTGAAGGAGAAAAATTACTTATTTACAAAATTTTATAACAGAAACTGAGAAAAACATGTTTTTTCAACATTGTCAGTCTTTTTTAGTTTGTTTAGCAAAAAATAAATGCCACCAAAAGAAAGCTCTATCTGTCTCAAAAAAATGATAAAAAGTTTGTTTGGGTACAGTGTTGCATTACCGGGCAATTGTCATTCAAAGTGCAACAGCACTGAAAGCTGAAAATTTGGTCTGGGCAGGAAGGGGGTAAAAGTGCCTGGTAGGCAAGTGGTTAAAGGTTGCTTCTCAAAGCGTTTTACAAAGGACATAACAGGATAACACATAGGGGGAAAAAAAGGCCCTTTAAGTATAAGCTTGTCTAAAGAAAAACGTTTTTAGATTTGATTTGAATGAGTTTACAAAAGAGGACTTGGAAAAGAATTCTAGAGTTTTGGAGCATAGCAGAAGGCTCTGTCTCTCATCGAGTGTAGATGAGTAGGGGGACACACAGAAGACCAGAATTTGAAGAGCAGAGGTTACAAGGGGGAAGTAAGTTGATAAAGGTTCAGACACATAATGGGGTTCCAAGCCATGAAGAGCCTTATAGGTGAGCATGAGGATCTTAAAGTCTATGTGAAACCTAATAGGTGGCCAATGCAAGGACTGCAGGATAAGAGTAATATGGTCACTTGTACCAGACCTAGTAGGGATTCTGGCAGCAGAATTTTGTACATATTGTAGTGGATTAATAGTGGATTTAGATACACCAGTGAGTAGAGCATTACAATTAGAGATGAGCGAAGAAATGAAAAATTCGATTCGACTGATTCGGCGAATTCGTGGACAATATTCGATTCGAGTCGAATAAATTCGCTGTGAATTTAACTTAAAAAAGGGTGTTTCTAGGCTTCAGAGAGACTTAATATTAGTGCAGAACACTGTACCTTTAATTTAAATGCCCTTGGAGTCTGCTGGGGAAGAGAAATAATACTGTCTGTCAGTATGACATGCAGATGAGTGCCGTCGATCTTAGAATCACTGCACACTTCACTCCTTTGGCCAGTCACGGGGCCAAAACCAGTGTTTGGAGCCACAGTGTGGCGGTGGAGGCAGCAGCAATGGGAGGCCATACAGAAACCTATGACAAAATGGAAACCAGCAGGAGCGTGAGGAGACCTGAAAGTGGCACATGGCAGAGTGGGAGCAATGGGAGGCGGTACAGGGACCCAGGTCACACTGTGGGCCCAGCAGCAGCGTGACCAGGCGGTACGGGGGCCCATGGCCGATATGGGGCTTGGTGGCACCTATGGAAGGCCTGTAATCTGCCAGCAACCTATGACAAAATGGACAACCGCAGGAGTGTGAGGAGATTTCAAAGTGGCACATGGCAGAGTGGAAGCAATGGGAGGCCGTACAGGGACCCAGGTCACACTGTGGGACCAGCATCAGCGTGAACAGGCGGTACGGGGGCCCATGGCCGATTTGACCTCATTCATCCCATAGTCCTGCCGACTCACGAATAGCGTGGCCTCCTCAAAGGGCCTGAGCAAGCGCAGGTGTCACACATGAGCTGACAATGGCTGACATCTAAGTTACACAGGGAGTACCTTTATCCGCTTTTAACATCAGGAAATCTGTGATGGCCTTTAGCTGTTCGTAAAGGCGGTCTAACATATGTAGGGTTGAATTACACCTTGTTGCAACGTCACAGCATGAGGAGTCGGTACGGGGGCCCATGGCAGATTACATGTCTGGCAGCAGCAATGGGAGGCCCGTAATCTGCCAGCACCCTATGTCAAAAAATTTAACACACCAGCAGTGTGAAGAGACCTGAAAGTGGCACATGGCAGCAGAGTGTGGCGATGGAGACAGCAGCAATGGGAGGCCGTACAGGGACCCATGAGAGACTCTGGACTTGGCAGCAGCATGAGGAGGCGGTATATAGGGGCCCATGGCAGATTAGGGGCCTGGCAGCAGCTATGTGAGGCCCGTAATCTGCCTGCACCCTATGTCAAAAAATTAAACACACCAGCAGTGTGAAGAGACCTGAAAGTGGCACATGGCAGCAGAGTGTGGCGATGGAGACAGCAGCAATGGGAGGCCGTACAGGGACCCATGAGAGACTCTAGACTTGGCAGCAGCATGAGGAGGCGGTATATAGGGGCCCATGGCAGATTAGGGGCCTGGCAGCAGCTATGTGAGGCCCGTAATCTGCCTGCACCCTATGTCAAAAAATTTAACACACCAGCAGTGTGAAGAGACCTGAAAGTGGCACATGGCAGCAGAGTGTGGCGATGGAGACAGCAGCAATGGGAGGCCGTACAGGGACCCATGAGAGACTCTGGACTTGGCAGCAGCATGAGGAGGCGGTATATAGGGGCCCATGGCAGATTAGGGGCCTGGCAGCAGCTATGTGAGGCCCGTAATCTGCCTGTACCCTATGTCAAAAAATTAAACACACCAGCAGTGTGAAGAGACCTGAAAGTGGCACATGGCAGAGTGTGGCGATGGAGACAGCAGCAATGGGAGGCCGTACAGGGACCCATGACAGACTCTAGACTTGGCAGCAGCATGAGGAGGCGGTATATAGGGGCCCATGGCAGATTAGGGGCCTGGCAGCAGCTATGTGAGGCCCGTAATCTGCCTGCACCCTATGTCAAAAAATTAAACACACCAGCAGTGTGAAGAGACCTGAAAGTGGCACATGGCAGAGTGTGGCGATGGAGACAGCAGCAATGGGAGGCCGTACAGGGACCCATGAGAGACTCTAGACTTGGCAGCAGCATGAGGAGGCGGTATATAGGGGCCCATGGCAGATTAGGGGCCTGGCAGCAGCTATGTGAGGCCCGTAATCTGCCTGCACCCTATGTCAAAAAATTTAACACACCAGCAGTGTGAAGAGACCTGAAAGTGGCACATGGCAGCAGAGTGTGGCGATGGAGACAGCAGCAATGGGAGGCCGTACAGGGACCCATGACAGACTCTGGACTTGGCAGCAGCATGAGGAGGCGGTATATAGGGGCCCATGGCAGATTAGGGGCCTGGCAGCAGCTATGTGAGGCCCGTAATCTGCCTGCACCCTATGTCAACAAATTTAACACACCAGCAGTGTGAAGAGACCTGAAAGTGGCACATGGCAGCAGAGTGTGGCGATGGAGACAGCAGCAATGGGAGGCCGTACAGGGACCCATGACAGACTCTGGACTTGGCAGCAGCATGAGGAGGCGGTATATAGGGGCCCATGGCAGATTAGGGGCCTGGCAGCAGCTATGTGAGGCCCGTAATCTGCCTGCACCCTATGTCAAAAAATTTAACACACCAGCAGTGTGAAGAGACCTGAAAGTGGCACATGGCAGCAGAGTGTGGCGATGGAGACAGCAGCAATGGGAGGCCGTACAGGGACCCATGACAGACTCTAGACTTGGCAGCAGCATGAGGAGGCGGTATATAGGGGCCCATGGCAGATTAGGGGCCTGGCAGCAGCTATGTGAGGCCCGTAATCTGCCTGCACCCTATGTCAAAAAATTAAACACACCAGCAGTGTGAAGAGACCTGAAAGTGGCACATGGCAGAGTGTGGCGATGGAGACAGCAGCAATGGGAGGCCGTACAGGGACCCATGACAGACTCTAGACTTGGCAGCAGCATGAGGAGGCGGTATATAGGGGCCCATGGCAGATTAGGGGCCTGGCAGCAGCTATGTGAGGCCCGTAATCTGCCTGCACCCTATGTCAAAAAATTAAACACACCAGCAGTGTGAAGAGACCTGAAAGTGGCACATGGCAGCAGAGTGTGGCGATGGAGACAGCAGCAATGGGAGGCCGTACAGGGACCCATGAGAGACTCTGGACTTGGCAGCAGCATGAGGAGGCGGTATATAGGGGCCCATGGCAGATTAGGGGCCTGGCAGCAGCTATGTGAGGCCCGTAATCTGCCTGCACCCTATGTCAAAAAATTTAACACACCAGCAGTGTGAAGAGACCTGAAAGTGGCACATGGCAGCAGAGTGTGGCGATGGAGACAGCAGCAATGGGAGGCCGTACAGGGACCCATGAGAGACTCTGGACTTGGCAGCAGCATGAGGAGGCGGTATATAGGGGCCCATGGCAGATTAGGGGCCTGGCAGCAGCTATGTGAGGCCCGTAATCTGCCTGCACCCTATGTCAAAAAATTTAACACACCAGCAGTGTGAAGAGACCTGAAAGTGGCACATGGCAGCAGAGTGTGGCGATGGAGACAGCAGCAATGGGAGGCCGTACAGGGACCCATGACAGACTCTAGACTTGGCAGCAGCATGAGGAGGCGGTATATAGGGGCCCATGGCAGATTAGGGGCCTGGCAGCAGCTATGTGAGGCCCGTAATCTGCCTGCACCCTATGTCAAAAAATTAAACACACCAGCAGTGTGAAGAGACCTGAAAGTGGCACATGGCAGAGTGTGGCGATGGAGACAGCAGCAATGGGAGGCCGTACAGGGACCCATGACAGACTCTAGACTTGGCAGCAGCATGAGGAGGCGGTATATAGGGGCCCATGGCAGATTAGGGGCCTGGCAGCAGCTATGTGAGGCCCGTAATCTGCCTGCACCCTATGTCAAAAAATTAAACACACCAGCAGTGTGAAGAGACCTGAAAGTGGCACATGGCAGCAGAGTGTGGCGATGGAGACAGCAGCAATGGGAGGCCGTACAGGGACCCATGAGAGACTCTGGACTTGGCAGCAGCATGAGGAGGCGGTATATAGGGGCCCATGGCAGATTAGGGGCCTGGCAGCAGCTATGTGAGGCCCGTAATCTGCCTGCACCCTATGTCAAAAAATTTAACACACCAGCAGTGTGAAGAGACCTGAAAGTGGCACATGGCAGCAGAGTGTGGCGATGGAGACAGCAGCAATGGGAGGCTGTACAGGGACCCATGAGAGACTCTGGACTTGGCAGCAGCATGAGGAGGCGGTATATAGGGGCCCATGGCAGATTAGGGGCCTGGCAGCAGCTATGTGAGGCCCGTAATCTGCCTGCACCCTATGTCAAAAAATTTAACACACCAGCAGTGTGAAGAGACCTGAAAGTGGCACATGGCAGCAGAGTGTGGCGATGGAGACAGCAGCAATGGGAGGCCGTACAGGGACCCATGACAGACTCTAGACTTGGCAGCAGCATGAGGAGGCGGTATATAGGGGCCCATGGCAGATTAGGGGCCTGGCAGCAGCTATGTGAGGCCCGTAATCTGCCTGCACCCTATGTCAAAAAATTAAACACACCAGCAGTGTGAAGAGACCTGAAAGTGGCACATGGCAGAGTGTGGCGATGGAGACAGCAGCAATGGGAGGCCGTACAGGGACCCATGAGAGACTCTAGACTTGGCAGCAGCATGAGGAGGCGGTATATAGGGGCCCATGGCAGATTAGGGGCCTGGCAGCAGCTATGTGAGGCCCGTAATCTGCCTGCACCCTATGTCAAAAAATTTAACACACCAGCAGTGTGAAGAGACCTGAAAGTGGCACATGGCAGCAGAGTGTGGCGATGGAGACAGCAGCAATGGGAGGCCGTACAGGGACCCATGACAGACTCTGGACTTGGCAGCAGCATGAGGAGGCGGTATATAGGGGCCCATGGCAGATTAGGGGCCTGGCAGCAGCTATGTGAGGCCCGTAATCTGCCTGCACCCTATGTCAAAAAATTTAACACACCAGCAGTGTGAAGAGACCTGAAAGTGGCACATGGCAGCAGAGTGTGGCGATGGAGACAGCAGCAATGGGAGGCCGTACAGGGACCCATGAGAGACTCTGGACTTGGCAGCAGCATGAGGAGGCGGTATATAGGGGCCCATGGCAGATTAGGGGCCTGGCAGCAGCTATGTGAGGCCCGTAATCTGCCTGCACCCTATGTCAAAAAATTTAACACACCAGCAGTGTGAAGAGACCTGAAAGTGGCACATGGCAGCAGAGTGTGGCGATGGAGACAGCAGCAATGGGAGGCCGTACAGGGACCCATGACAGACTCTAGACTTGGCAGCAGCATGAGGAGGCGGTATATAGGGGCCCATGGCAGATTAGGGGCCTGGCAGCAGCTATGTGAGGCCCGTAATCTGCCTGCACCCTATGTCAAAAAATTAAACACACCAGCAGTGTGAAGAGACCTGAAAGTGGCACATGGCAGAGTGTGGCGATGGAGACAGCAGCAATGGGAGGCCGTACAGGGACCCATGAGAGACTCTAGACTTGGCAGCAGCATGAGGAGGCGGTATATAGGGGCCCATGGCAGATTAGGGGCCTGGCAGCAGCTATGTGAGGCCCGTAATCTGCCTGCACCCTATGTCAAAAAATTTAACACACCAGCAGTGTGAAGAGACCTGAAAGTGGCACATGGCAGCAGAGTGTGGCGATGGAGACAGCAGCAATGGGAGGCCGTACAGGGACCCATGACAGACTCTAGACTTGGCAGCAGCATGAGGAGGCGGTATATAGGGGCCCATGGCAGATTAGGGGCCTGGCAGCAGCTATAGGAGGCCCATAATCTGCCAGCACCCTATGTCAAAAAATTCAACACACCAGCAGTGTGAGGAGACCTGAAAGTGGCACATGGCATGAGACACTGTGGACCTGGCAGCAGCATGAGGAGGCGGTATATAGGGGCCCATGGCAGATTAGGGGCCTGGCAGCAGCTATGGGAGGCCCATAATCTGCCAGCACCCTATGTCAAAAAATTCTACACACCAGCAGTGTGTGAGGAGACCTGAAAGTGGCACATGGCAGAGTGTGGCGATGGAGACAGCAGCAATGGGAGGCCGTACAGGGACCCATGAGAGACTCTGGACCTGGCAGCAGCATGAGGAAGCGGTATATAGGGGCCTATGGCAGATTAGGGGCCTGGCAGCAGCTATAGGAGGCCCATAATCTGCCAGCACCCTATGTCAAAAAATTCAACACACCAGCAGTGTGTGAGGAGACCTCAAAGTGGCACATGTTTGAGGCATGATTCATGGCGGATTTAGTCAGTTGTGTCAGGAACTGGTGGTTTGAAATCCAGACTAATCCACGCCTGATTCATTTTCACAAACGTGAGTCTCTCCACACTTTGGGTGGACAGTCGTGTCCTCCGCGGAGTTACAATACCTCCTGCCGCACTAAACACGCGCTCCGATGCCACGCTACTGGCCGGGCATGACAGCCTTTCAAGGGCAAATTCAGCTAGTTGGGGCCAAAGGTCAAGTTTCGTTGCCCAGTAGTCAAGGGGATTGTCTACCTCGGTTGGCAGGGTGCTGTCCAAGTAGGCCCAAGCCTGTTGTTTGAGCTCCTGCTCCAGGTCCACCTGATGCTGCTGCTGCTGCTGCGGCTGGTTAGTAGTTTCCTCACTGCGCTGGTGAAGAAAGCTACTCATCATCGACTGCAGACTGAGGCAGCCACTGCTGGTGGAGCTGCCACTGCTCCTACCACCCCACCCCTCCCCTGCTGCCATGCCAGCGGAACGCGAGCGCACAGGGCCCACAGTGTCTGAGGATGGACGTTGGCGCACAAAGGCAGAGACCAACTGACTACATAGGTGGTTTTTATAGTACGTAATTTTGGCCTCCCTCTCAGCAGGTGTGAAAAAGGCCACCATTTTGGACCGGTAGCGAGGGTCCAACAAGGTGGACAGCCAAAAGTCATCCCTCTGTCTGATGGTTATTATTCGGCTGTCGCTACGCAAGCAACCGAGCATGCTATGGGCCATTTGTGCCAAGGAATGCGAGGGACTCCCTGCCTCCATCTCCACAGCATACTGCCACGGTGCGTCTGGGTCCTCTGTCTCCTCCTCCTCCTCCTCTACCAGATGCTCCTGCTCCTCCACTCCTGTCCGCTGAGTGGAAAAACCACCCATTTCACTCAATAATTCCTGAGCACAAATGTCCTCCTCTACCTCCTCCTCTTCTTCCTGTCCTGCCCCCACAGGGGTCATGTGGCGTTGAGATCTGTGCGCCACGTCTACCGCACCCTGACCAGCCATTGTTAACAGCATTTGTTCCAGGACGTGCAACAGAGGAATGACGTCGTTCATCCCATAGTCCTGCCGACTCACGAATAGCGTGGCCTCCTCAAAGGGCCTGAGCAAGCGGCAGGTGTCACGCATGAGCTGCCAATGGCTGACATCTAAGTTACACAGGGGAGTACCTTTATCCGCTTGTAACATCAGGAAATCGGTGATGGCCTTTCGCTGCTCGTAAAGGCGGTCTAACATGTGTAGGGTTGAATTCCACCTTGTTGCAACGTCGCAGATCAGGCGATGCTGTGGAATTCCGTTCTGCCGCTGCAGCTCAATGAGGGTGTTCTTTGCGGTGTAGGAATGGCTGAAATGCATGCACAGTTTACGTGACATTTTAAGGATGTCTTGCAGTGGGATGGTGGATTTTAGGAACCGCTTGACAACCAGATTGAACACGTGAGCCATGCATGGCGCATGGCACAACCTTCCTTGACGCAGAGCAGACACCATGTTCTTTCCGTTGTCAGTCAACATGGTTCCGATTTTTAGTTTGCGCGGAGACAGCCATCTGTCGATTTCTCTGTTCATTACACTCAGCAGTTCCTCCCCTGTGTGACTACGTTCGCCAAGGCATACCAGGTGCAGCACAGCGTGACACCGTTGCGCCCTGCACATGTGATATGCCGGTCGGGTAATGGGACTTGGCACGGGGGTGGCGGCTGAGGACACGGCGGAAAAAGAGGTGGTAGAGGCGGACATGCTTGCTGGACCAAGGACGTGCAAACGTGGAGGCAAAAGCGTCGTGACCTGTCCAAGTTGCTGGTGCGGCTGTGCCGGCACCACGTTCACCCAGTGGGCCGTAAATGACATGTACTGTCCCTGACCGTAGTTACAGCTCCACACGTCGGCGCTGCCGTGCACTTTGGCAGAGACCGACATGCTCAAAGACTGGCCCACCATCTCTTCTACATGTGAATGCAGGGCTGGCACTGCCTTTTGGGCAAAGAAATGACGGCTTGGCACTCTCCACCGCGGCGCGGCACAAGCCATCATTTCTCGGAAAGGTGCTGAGTCCACCAGTTGGAAAGGGAGGGACTGCAGCACCAGCAACTTGGACAGGAGGACGTTCAGCTTTTGCACCGTCGGGTGCGTGCTCGCAAACTGTTGTCTCTTGGATACGGATTCCAAGAAAGACTGTTGACGGAATCCGAGAAGAGGAGTAGCAGGAGAAGGAGCATCTGAACGAGCGGAAGATGCCAATGAGCGACAACTCCCCTCAGCAGAGGTGTTGGAGCCTTGACTGGCTGATAGAGGGCGATTGACGACGTCGGGTGACGGAGCAAGTAACGGAGCGGGTGATGGAGCGGGGGCTGGGGCAGGCAGAACCGCCGTATGTTTATCACGGTTTTCCCAGGCCACCGAATGGTGACGCTGCATATGCTGACGCAACGCTGTAGTCCCAACATGGGCCCCCTGGCCACGCTTGCATTTCTGGCCACATAGTCGACATACGGCTACGTTTACTTCCTCGGGCGGCTTGAGGAAAAATTGCCACACCACCGAGTAGGAAACTTTGCCCCCGCTACTCTTCACTGGCTGACTGCTACTTCCTCCGTGCGCACCGGCACCACTACTGGCCGTGGTGGTAGGCTGCAGTGGAGCTGGTGCTCTACTCCGTGGACGTTTGGCTCCACTGACACTGATGCGACCCTGCTGCTGTCTCCTGGGCAACCCACCGACTGTTTTGCTCGCTGCCAAGCTGCCACCCTCTTCTCCTGATGATGCGGAAGAAATTGCCTGATGACGACGAGGCTGCCAAGTGCGATCAACCTCCTCATCATCAAGTAGGGTCTCCGCCTCACTACTAGCCCCCTCGGCTGCGTCTGGGTCAGGAGACAGACCTGTCTCTAGACCGGCTACCGAGCCACTCTCCTCGCCAGTACTTGTTCGCTTGGCTGCTGAAAAGGCCGATGTCTCCCCCCGTTCCTGACCGCCCTCTGTTAGCTCTTCCTCACTGTACAGTGGGGCTGAGCCCACAGCATGCGATACTTCGCTTGGTGAGGGAACAGCAAAGGACAGGGGCAGGTAGAGGACACGTGATTTCAGTGGGCTTGGTCCCGGGCCATGCCAACTAACGGTTGTGTCTGACGTACCCACCGACCGTTGGCTGTAGGTGTCAGAGGTGACCTGGGAAGAGGAAGACGACCGAGCCAACCAATCAATGACGGCAGGGTTGTCGGTGGAGACACGACCGCTGGATGACACCGGGAGCACTGGCCTCTGGCTGTGAATACTGCTGCCTCGACCCCTTCCTCTGCTGCCACGTCTGCTCGCTCCTAAAACATTGCCTCCTCTGCCACTCCTCTGCATGTTGTCTGACATACTATTTAATTCAACGATTAGGTGTCCCTGAGTAACAATTCTCTGGCACTCAGTAACAATTCTGTCTGTCCCTGAGTATGAATTCTGTGGCCCTGAGTAACAATTCTGTGTCTGTGCGAGTAACAATTCTGTGTCTGTGCGAGTAACAATTCTGTGTCTGTGCAAGTAACAATTTTGTGTCTGTGCGAGTAACAATTCTCTGGCACTCAGTAACAATTCTGTCTGTCCCTGAGTAACAATTCTCTGGCACTCAGTAACAATTCTGTCTGTCCCTGAGTAACAATTCTCTGGCACTCAGTAACAATTCTGTCTGTCCCTGAGTATGAATTCTGTGGCCCTGAGTAACAATTCTGTGTCTGTGCGAGTAACAATTCTGTGTCTGTGCAAGTAACAATTTTGTGTCTGTGCGAGTAACAATTCTCTGGCACTCAGTAACAATTCTGTCTGTCCCTGAGTAACAATTCTCTGGCACTCAGTAACAATTCTGTCTGTCCCTGAGTATGAATTCTGTGGCCCTGAGTAACAATTCTGTGTCTGTGCGAGTAACAATTCTGTGTCTGTGCAAGTAACAATTTTGTGTCTGTGCGAGTAACAATTCTCTGGCACTCAGTAACAATTCTGTCTGTCCCTGAGTAACAATTCTCTGGCACTCAGTAACAATTCTGTCTGTCCCTGAGTAACAATTCTCTGGCACTCAGTAACAATTCTGTCTGTCCCTGAGTAACAATTCTCTGGCACTCAGTAACAATTCTGTCTGTCCCTGAGTAACAATTCTCTGGCACTCAGTAACAATTCTGTCTGTCCCTGAGTAACAATTCTCTGGCACTCAGTAACAATTCTGTGTCTGTGCGAGTAACAATTCTGTGTCTGTGCAAGTAACAATTTTGTGTCTGTGCGAGTAACAATTCTCTGGCACTCAGTAACAATTCTGTCTGTCCCTGAGTAACAATTCTCTGGCACTCAGTAACAATTCTGTCTGTCCCTGAGTAACAATTCTCTGGCACTCAGTAACAATTCTGTCTGTCCCTGAGTATGAATTCTGTGGCCCTGAGTAACAATTCTGTGTCTGTGCGAGTAACAATTCTGTGTCTGTGCAAGTAACAATTTTGTGTCTGTGCGAGTAACAATTCTCTGGCACTCAGTAACAATTCTGTCTGTCCCTGAGTAACAATTCTCTGGCACTCAGTAACAATTCTGTCTGTCCCTGAGTAACAATTCTCTGGCACTCAGTAACAATTCTGTCTGTCCCTGAGTAACAATTCTCTGGCACTCAGTAACAATTCTGTCTGTCCCTGAGTAACAATTCTCTGGCACTCAGTAACAATTCTGTCTGTCCCTGAGTATGAATTCTGTGGCCCTGAGTAACAATTCTGTGTCTGTGCGAGTAACAATTCTGTGTCTGTGCAAGTAACAATTTTGTGTCTGTGCGAGTAACAATTCTCTGGCACTCAGTAACAATTCTGTCTGTCCCTGAGTAACAATTCTCTGGCACTCAGTAACAATTCTGTCTGTCCCTGAGTAACAATTCTCTGGCACTCAGTAACAATTCTGTCTGTCCCTGAGTAACAATTCTCTGGCACTCAGTAACAATTCTGTCTGTCCCTGAGTATGAATTCTGTGGCCCTGAGTAACAATTCTGTGTCTGTGCGAGTAACAATTCTGTGTCTGTGCAAGTAACAATTTTGTGTCTGTGCGAGTAACAATTCTCTGGCACTCAGTAACAATTCTGTCTGTCCCTGAGTAACAATTCTCTGGCACTCAGTAACAATTCTGTCTGTCCCTAAGTAACAATTCTCTGGCACTCAGTAACAATTCTGTCTGTCCCTGAGTATGAATTCTGTGGCCCTGAGTAACAATTCTGTGTCTGTGCGAGTAACAATTCTGTGTCTGTGCAAGTAACAATTTTGTGTCTGTGCGAGTAACAATTCTCTGGCACTCAGTAACAATTCTGTCTGTCCCTGAGTAACAATTCTCTGGCACTCAGTAACAATTCTGTCTGTCCCTGAGTAACAATTCTCTGGCACTCAGTAACAATTCTGTCTATCCCTGAGTATGAATTCTGTGGCCCTGAGTAACAATTCTGTGTCTGTGCGAGTAACAATTCTGTGTCTGTGCAAGTAACAATTTTGTGTCTGTGCGAGTAACAATTCTCTGGCACTCAGTAACAATTCTGTCTGTCCCTGAGTAACAATTCTCTGGCACTCAGTAACAATTCTGTCTGTCCCTGAGTAACAATTCTCTGGCACTCAGTAACAATTCTGTCTGTCCCTGAGTAACAATTCTCTGGCACTCAGTAACAATTCTGTCTGTCCCTGAGTAACAATTCTCTGGCACTCAGTAACAATTCTGTCTGTCCCTGAGTATGAATTCTGTGGCCCTGAGTAACAATTCTGTGTCTGTGCGAGTAACAATTCTGTGTCTGTGCAAGTAACAATTTTGTGTCTGTGCGAGTAACAATTCTCTGGCACTCAGTAACAATTCTGTCTGTCCCTGAGTAACAATTCTCTGGCACTCAGTAACAATTCTGTCTGTCCCTGAGTAACAATTCTCTGGCACTCAGTAACAATTCTGTCTGTCCCTGAGTATGAATTCTGTGGCCCTGAGTAACAATTCTGTGTCTGTGCGAGTAACAATTCTGTGTCTGTGCAAGTAACAATTTTGTGTCTGTGCGAGTAACAATTCTCTGGCACTCAGTAACAATTCTGTCTGTCCCTGAGTAACAATTCTCTGGCACTCAGTAACAATTCTGTCTGTCCCTGAGTAACAATTCTCTGGCACTCAGTAACAATTCTGTCTGTCCCTGAGTAACAATTCTCTGGCACTCAGTAACAATTCTGTCTGTCCCTGAGTAACAATTCTCTGGCACTCAGTAACAATTCTGTCTGTCCCTGAGTAACAATTCTGTCTGTCCCTGAGAATGAATTCTGTGGCCCTGAGTAAGAATTCTCTGGCACTCAGTAACAATTCTGTCTGTCCCTGAGTAACAATTCTCTGGCACTCAGTAACAATTCTGTCTGTCCCTGAGTAAAAATTCTGTGGCCCTAATAACGTTTCTGTGGCCCTAAGTAACAATTCTCTGGCACTGAGTAACAATTCTGTCTGTCCCTGAGTATGAATTCTGTGGCCCTAACTAGCGTTTCTTTGTCCCTAAATAACGATTCTGTGGCCCTCATTAACAAGTCTGTGTCCCTGAGTAATGGTTCTCTGTCCCTAAGTAACTTCTCTCTGTCCCCAATTCTCGTTTCTGTGGCCCTAACTCTGTCCCTGTCCCTAGTACAGAGCGGTCTGCCTCTGTTCAATGACTGCAGGCAAATGAAGATTTCCAAAATGGCCGCTATATATACCTCGACCATTACACAGTGCTGGCTGGCTGGCTGCTGATTGGCTGATGCGATCACATGTCGTTGAGGAATGCATTATGGGGCAGCGCGCCTTGTCTGCGCGCCTTCCCCGACATCCCCGCTCCGTCGCCGCACATGTCAGCCGCCATTTTCGGAAAAATTTCGATTCGCGCGTCCGAATTAGGCTGTTTTTCGGATTCGGCACGAATCGAAATTTTTCCGATATTCGACTCGAATTCCACTTCGGATACTTCGATTCGCTCATCTCTAATTACAATAGTCAAGTTGGGAGAACACAAATGTACAGTGGGTAAATGGTTAGCACTTCCACCTGGCAGTACTAGGGTTGTTGGTTCGAATCCCAACCACGGCACCACCTGCCTGGAGTTTGCATGTTCTCCCTGTGCCTGTGTGGGTTTCCTCTGGGTACTCTGGTTTACTTCCACACTCCAAAGACATGCTGGTAGGGAATTGGATCCTGTCTAAATTGATTGGCCCTAATATATGTATGAATGTGAGTTAGGGAACTTAGATTGTATGTCTCTTGAGGGTTAGGGACTGATGTGAATGTGCAATATATATGTAAAGTGCTGTGTAAATTGACAGTGCTATATAAGTACCTGAAATAAATAAAGCTTCATTGTATGATGGCATAGGATGCTATGTTTCTCAAGTGGAAAAAAACGATGTTCTGACATTTTCTACATGTGGATCAAAGGTTAAGCTAGCATCAAATATCACCCATAGTTTAGACTGAAGCACTGCCATCGATAGTTAGGCTACCAGAACTGGCCTTACATCATTGATAGGGGTGCCAATAAGCATGACTTCAGTCTTGTCTCAGTTTAATTGAAGGAAATTATGGGCCATCCAAGTGTTTATATCACAAATACAGTTAGGAGAGAAGCAGCCAAAGTAGAATCCAGATTAGCGTGGATGAGCCCATGTAGTCCAAGCAGTTGGCCAAGTGAAAACATGTCAATGCTAAAAAGTAAGGCCTGAGGAACACCGTACTTGACTGGTCTGACTTCAGACTGAAATCCGCCAAGAGACACAAAGGGGTTTATTTACTAAAGCTGGAGAGTCCAAAATCAGACTCCCTTCTGCATAGAAACCAATCAGCTTCTAACCTCAGCTTGTTCAATGAAGCTTTGGCAATGAAACCTGGAACCTGATTGGTTTCTATGCAGGAGTGAGTCTGATTTTGGACTCTCCAGCTTTAGTAAATAAACTCCAAAGTGACAGCAATCAGTAAGATATGACTTAACCACTGGGCACTTTCACCCCTTACCTGCCCTGCCCACCCCCATCCTGCCCAGGCCAATTTTCAGCTTTCAACGCTGTCGCACTTTGAATGACAATTGCGTGGTTATGCAACACTGTACCCATATTACATTTTTATCAATTTTTTTTAACATAAATAGATCTTTATTTTGATGGTATTTAATCACCACTGGGTTTTTTATGTTTTGCACTATAAACAAAAAAAGACAGAAAATGTTGAAAAAAAAGGTTTTCTTTGTTTCTATTATAAAATTTTGCAAACAGGCCATTTTTCTCCTTCACTGATGTGTGTTGATAAGGCTGCACTGATGGGTACTGATGAGACGGCACTGATGGGCACTGATAGGCAGCAATGATGGGCACTAATTTGTGGCACTGATGGGCACTAATAGGCAGCACTGACTGCCGGCACTAATTGGCAGCAATGACTGATGCCACTGACTGGTTGCACTGATAGGCAGCACTGACTGGCGGCATTGATGGACACAGATTGGCAGCACTTCTGGGTACTGATGGGCAGCACTGCTGGGCACTGATGCGCAGCACTGTTTAGCACAGTGGGCACCACTGTTTGGCACAGATGGGTACTTCTGGAGCTGCACTGAAAATCCTTTGACAGTTGCCGGTTATCGGCAGTACTTTCCACACGCTGAGACAGCGTGAGGAAAGTACTGCCGATAACCGGCAAGTGTATTTACATGGTGATCAGCTATGACTGGACACCGCTGATCACGTGGTAAAAGGCCGCTGTGATTGGCCTTTTACCATGTCATGTGATCCAAAGGAAACAGCGATCAGAGAGAGCACACAGGGGGCGTGTTCTGGGCAGATGTCCTTTGATGCCCTTCCAGAACTGGGAGGGCTATAGCGCGGTCAAGAAGTGGTTAATCCATTTCAGAGCCTTAAAGGGTATGTAAAGCAAAATATTTTTGTTTGTTTTGATAAAATAGAAAAGGATTAAAATCCCTTCCAGGTTATTTTTACTGCCTGTGTCCTTCTGGGGAGACTTACCCTCATTTCCTGTCCAAGATAAACAACCGGAAATATTAAGAAATCTCTCCAAAGTGAATGGCATTCTCATCTGTCACAGGAACATGTAAACCCATTGGAAGATTTTTGCTCATATCTTACCATAGATGGTTGGATCACTCCTGTGGAGACACAGACAATAATAATAACTTGACACAGGCCTTAAACCTTCCCTAATCTATCCAAAACTAAAAACTAAAATGTAAAGTATACAGTATTTCAGTTACAGATTGGAGAGATGGTTTTAAGATAAATTGCATTAACCAAAGAATATCCTGTGTAGGAGCAAATAGTTTATAGATTATTCGTATTGCCCATGGTCTGTGGATTGTTTTGTCAGAGTTTCTCTCTCTTTCCTGTATCCATATAATGTACAGGACAGTTATAGAGATTATGATACATCTTCGATGCGGTAGATTTGTTGTTTTTTCATTTTTCCTTGACATACACTTTAAAAATGGCACCATGCTATTGGATAGTTTATGGCCAGCCTAAAAATAACTTCCTTTTACTAGACATTGAAAATCCCTACTATATTCCTAGAAGTTGATTCACATGCCTTATTCTGAGGCACTTGTTTAGAAAAAAAATGAAAAATAATGCTACTACATGCTGTATGTATAATGAGAAATTAGTGAGCTTTTTTGCTACAAAAGTGGAGCAAAGCAGATGTAATGTTGTATTTTCTGTGAATAATTGTCTCCCACACATGCACAGTTGTCATTAGCGACTTCAATATCAGGCAATTTCACCCCTTTCCTGCCCAGGCCAGCTTTCAGCGCTGTTGCACTTTGAATGACATTTGTGCAGTCATGCAACACTGTATCCATTTTTTGAAACAGAAATAGCTTTTTTTTGGTGGAATTTAATCCCCTCTGTATTTTTTTTATTTTTTGCTAAACAAACAAAAAAAGAAAAAAAGTTTGGGGAAATTTTTTTTTTAAATTTTGCAGATTAGTAATTTGTCTTCTTCATTGATGTGCGCTGATGAGGCTGCACCATTGGGGTTGCATTGATAATCAGTATTAACAATATACTGTCAGCCTTCACAGTTATTGGCACTCCTGTCCTCACACAGAAGCAACATGAGGAAAGAATTGCTGATAGCTGGTAAGTCTTTTTACATGTGACCAGCTGTGATTGGACACTGCTGATAACATGGTAAAGGGTTGCTGTGATTGGCACTTTACCATGATCTGTGATCAGCTGTGTCCAAAAGACACAGTGGTCACAGAGCATGTCTGATGCTTACCCCAGGGTGCGTTCTAGGAGGACGTCCATGGATGCCCTCAAGAACTGGAGAACTGTACTGTAACCATCTTTCAACTATAGCACTGTCAAAAAGTGGTTGAATAAAATTTTTTGAGTACTCTGTTCAATATGCTTTGCTGATTTGTTTGCATACAGTCGTTCATTTACCATACACTGGCAAGAACAAATTTGTTGTAATTTTAAAGTGATTGTAAATGCTTACATATGAGTGAAGTGACTAACCTAAGGTGATGCAAAGAGAAGAAACAAATCCTCCTACATGCATTGTACCTGTCTATCTGCAGTCCTATCTTTTCTACAGCCTTCTAAAACACACAGATTATTATTATACAGAATTTCTATAGCGCCAACAGTTTGCTCAGCGCTTTACAATATAACGGGAGATAATACAGCAACAATACAGTTCAATACAAGAGGGATTTGAGGGCCCTGCTCCTTGGAGCTTACAATCTAGGAGATCAAAGGCTATTCCTCAACTCCAGAAAGCAGGGGGTGTGAATCTAACGTCACACACTGCACAGTACAGGGCACAGAGTTGGGTGTAATCTGAAACCTGAGTGGAGGGAATAGCCACACCCCCTCTACCCAGTCTCAGGGAAACATGCACAGCTGAAGCTGTCAATCAACTTCTGTGTCCTGGAAGGGGACAGGACTGTGTCCCATGATTTTATGCTGTTGGTGTAGACAGTCAGAAGTGACTCCAACAGATTGCAGAGAGAAGAGAGAAGAAACAGAAATCACACTAGATTATTTGAACTGAAGTAAGCACACACAACAGAAAGATATGCTCTGTTCATTTTTAGCAATTCAGATGTTTACAACCACTTTAATGCTTACAGAACACAGGGAAGTGCTTATGCTAAATATTTTCAGGGCCCCAGTTCCAGGAAATACAAATAGAGGAACATGTGACTATGGCGCTTTAGCCCAAATCATGATAAAAAATAGCACAAACAGGGATAAGTGAGCGCTGGAAGTCACATAAAGCCGCTAAAACACCAAAAGGTACCAAGAAAAACCTTCAAAAATGCAAATATAAAATAGGGTGTAGCGCTAAAATAGTTATAATCATATGCAGACCATAATAATAAGACCATAAAATAATCAGTGACAAAGTGCTGACTGCAATAAAGTGACTCAGTGGTACCATAGAATAGTGTCACTCTCAAACATTAATATGCATATATGTACATATAATAGAGCAAATAAATATATAAAAGTGGCAGCAGTGGTAAAGTGCTGACAATGAAATAAAGTGGCTGAATAGTGATAAATTGCGTCACTATATAGTGACCAATGGTGTGTAAAGTGCCAAGAAATCAATCAATAATCCTCATATAGTCCAAAGTGAAGTGCATAGGAGATCGTGATGATCTTCAATATCTGGTGGTCTTATCCTGTACAGTGGTGATGTGGCCAAAAAAGTAAAGACCGCGCACTCACCAGATGCGCAATCAATGTGCGCATTTAGAGATAACAGGAAGTGCCTGAACAAGGACCTTTAAAGAAAAAAAAGGTATTCTTTTAATGGAAACCGCAGAATAAAAAAAATTATTGAAACAACTTTTGAAATTACATGAAAATGTTATAGCACATATGGGATTTGTATTGATTGGGATTATATAAGTTTTGGCACTTTTATTAAAATGATAAACATAACAAAAGCAGTGGTATCACAATATTTATTCCAGTTATACAAAAAAAACCTAAATTTGATACTGAAGTGTATTTCACCAAATTCTCTGTACCTAGAACTCAAGAATCAAAACTTTTGCATTGGAAACTACTGATCCAGTAAGGAAAAAATAGGACTTTGGGTTTGTGCACTTACTAGCAATAACCAGGCATTGATTAAAAGCTCTATAACAAAGTAGAGGATCAGGCATGATGTGCCAGAGGTTGTAACAAATTTTGTCAGAAATTGATTTTCAAGAAAGGATACTCAAGTTTCATGTTCCCACAAAAGGTAGCTGTTCACAATCTCTATTACCCTTTTCTTTCATGATTCAGATTTTTAGGTAAAGTGGTTTTATTGGTCTTTATTGCCTCTTTTTCTGTTTTTCCTTACCCCCTGTCCCAGTGGCAACCAAGAAGAATGGAAGAACATACAGAGTTTCTAATGCTAGCTATACTGTACATACAGTATACAAATGACTGGCTGATCATAGATTTGATCACTTCCAATATTCACTTGAGCAAAAATAATAATTTGACACAACAAAGAAAAGGGAGAGTTGGTCGAATTTGACATGGTTTTCTACAAAACTTGGTTCTTCCTTTTTCAATTAAAATAATTAAGTACATATTGTTGGAGTTTTTGGGTGCTATTAATAGTAAAGTTTTTTTTTTAAATCTGATATGGATAAATATATAAAAGAACAGAGCAACCTGCAACTAATTTGAAATAGAGTAACTAATCAGCAGTCAACTTTAATCCTTCAAAATGTTTAAACTCTTAACTAGTTGCTTTCAGTTAGGGAATATGTGCACCCTATCTTTATATTTATTCATGTGAAGGCTATAAATGTATGTATGTCTACATTTCTGGGTACAAGCAGTGTTTGATCAGTCATGGGGATCAGTCATAAGGGACCGGCAATATACTTTTCACTGCTGTTCTGTCTGCAGGGCACAATTGAATAGGTACAACTGTAAACCGAAGAAGAAGGTGTACCCCTTTACAAAGGACAGACAGCAGTACCTGTTTTCCTAGAGCATGGAGGCTGAGAAGTGTTCTACAATGTAAAACATGTAACAATGCCCTGTTAGGGAACAGAGAAGGGATTATCCTCTTTCAAACCAAATCTAATCTCTGTTTTGCTTCTTCTAACTGTATTAGGCTATTTCATGAAGTCTAATTATGCTCTGTATATACGTTTGTATTTATACATGTTTGCTCCAGGCGGTATACTCTTCCCTTCTGTCCTGTCTGATTGTATGCATGATTGTATACAGTATACTATAAGCCAGGGAAGAAGGTGTATGCAGGAATGGTGTATATTATTTGTTGCACCCTGGGTGAATCTTTTAGTAGCTGGGAAGGAAAAAGCACAGATATGACATGAGATTTTGTGGTGTTGCCAAATTTGGTGGAAGATGCTACCTGGTCTCTAAATTCTGTTTCCTCCTCCTTATTGTCTTTATCCTGTGAATCCTTCTCCAGTAATATTCCCTCTACGTCACCACCACCATGACTTCCCAAGTACACCATGGCCAATGCAACCCCTTCTATGCAGTGCTTCAACTTTCCTGCCTGGGGAACAGGAACCACACAAGGCATAGTGTAGCCTCTCAGATACAATTGTTAGCAGGATAAGTGAAGGAAGAGGAACAGGTTGCACCATTAACACTGCATAAAACTGGCTGTTTTGCACCTGGGAGGAAGTAAATGACTCAATGTTTGTAAGGCAGTCAGCTACCACTGGACCCCTACCACTGCTTTGTCCTGCAGGACCTGCTCACCCCCTGAGTCGACATGCAGCACCTCTGCATCTACTTTTAAGCCTACCTATCATTAACAGTTTTTTTGGTTTTGTAAACCTAATTCTATGTTTACCATGGTGAGGGGGGAAAGGGAGGGGGGGTGAGTAATGTGTGGTGCGTTTGGTGTGCGCTGTTTTTGCAGAAAGCAAACAAAGAGCAGCTCCAAACACAGTACAGCAAGTAAATACTGCACTTGATTCCCCAAACTATAAAAAAGGCCCTATAAACCCCCAAAAATAAAATATATAAATTAAGGTTGCACTGATACCGGTATTGGTGCCGATACTAAGCATTTGCACGAGTATCGGTACTCCTGCAAATGCTCCAATACCTGAAACGGATACCTTCAGGCTTGGTTCTTTCAGCTGTCGGTGGGATTCCCCTATAAGAAAATAGTAGTTAGCGAGCGCCTGGTTAAACAAAAGCAGCTAGCATTCAGGATGAATCTCTGTATCCTCAAAACAGCTTGATAAATAATGCAGTGCTGGAAATTCATAAAGTGACTAGTGCATCAAATGTGAGCACTAAATGGGTCTAAAGTGATCACAATACAAATAAAGTGTACCGTCATATACTGAAATCCGTGCACATGACTTCCGTGATAAGGATCAGTAGTGTGATTGCACTGACGGCATACAAGGCATAACTCCAGACCTCACTCACAGGACCCTCTCAGTACACAGGAACAGCTCCTCAGTACTTCTCCACCACTGGACAAAATAGCCAAAAAGAGGATGTTTCCACCTTAAATGGCTTGTTAAACACAAGCCACAAAACGAAAAACTGTTGATAGTGTAGTATTTTATTAATATGAAAAGGAAGAATCCAAAAATAGCTATCAGCACAAACTTACAGGGACAAATATGGCCACTGGCCTTCCATGTGGCCTCTGCGGCATGACGTCAATACGGCAAGGCTCCTAACTTTTCACACCAATAAAATACTACACTATCAGCACTTTTTCGTTTTGTGGCTTGTGTTTAACGAGCCATTTAACCCCTTTACGCTGAAGGGTAAAACAAATCTTAATGCCTAAACACAAATTTGCAACGTTGACATGTGTTAGTAAAACCGTACATATCATCACAACTACTTTTACATCCAGGTGAATTATACCGCGTTTTTATCAGGACAAATTGGGCTTTCATTTGGTGGTAAATGGTAATGGACATCTCCTGATTTTTTTCTATTATCAAAGGAAAACTGGCCTAAAATAGTAAAAAAAAAAATCATTTTTTTTAGTTAGCTGTGTGTTTCTTGTTACTACCATAACCTACCACCAAAGAACAACTGAAAATAAATTCTCCAGCTCTTGATGAGTGCAGTGATTCCCTATATGTGTATGTTATTTGTTGTTTGTACCCGTAGTACAGCCCAGAAACAATAATGCGCATTTTTTTTGTCTTTTTTTTTTTACCTAAAACACATTGACACTGACACTAACATCAATTTTTTTTAAATCCTGACCTTTGGCCCTGACCTTTTGACCTTTGACCCTGACCTTGACCCAAACAATAACCCTGGCACTGAACTAGATCAAACCTTGATCTAGGTATTTTTTCTTTATTTATTTTATTTTTTAATATTCATTTATTTATTTATTTATTTCAAACATTTTTTTCTCTCTATGCCAGGAGTTAGAGAGATACAATTTATCTCTCTTCTCCATTGATAGAGAGAGAAAAAAGCAAGGGGGCCGGGCTGCACAGTGACTGATCACTGTGATAGCCAGTCAGAGGCTATCACAGCGATCATGTGACCCAGAATCAGGAGTCCCGGGTCCCGATCGTTAGAACGGGACCCGGGGCTCTCAGTGACACTGCGGTCTTTATGCTGGGAGCGCATAGTGCGGCGCGCTCCCAGCACAAAGACAGGTGCACAAATATGCGGCTCCACGGAAAAAAGCCCAGTTCCGTGAGGCTGCATATTTGTGTGACGTTGGCGTCAAGGGGTTAAGGTGGAAACATCCTCTTTTTGGCTATTTTGTCCAGTGGTGGAGAAGTACTGAGGAGCTGTTCCTGTGTACTGAGAGGGTCCTGTGAGTGAGGTCTGGAGTTAAGCCTTGTATGCTGTCAGTGTGCCAGATGATTCCTATTCCTTACCTGAACCCAGATGACCACTCAGGATAAAATATACACATGCACAATAATATTGTGCTTCTAGTGAGTGCAATCACACTACTGGTCCTTATCACGGAAGTCACGTGCAAGGATTTCACTGAAAAATTGGACTGTTTTATGCTTTTCCATATTTTATTGATTATATGTCAACAATTTCCGTAATTATACACTAAAGTCACGATGGTTATAAAAGTCACAATTCATCACGTCCGTGTATGACGGTACACTTTATTTGTATTGTGATCACTTTAGCGTAATGTAGCGCTCACATTTGATGCATTAGTCACTTTATGAATTTCCAGCGCTGCATTATTTATTTATCAAGGTGGAATTCCCCTGCTGACAGCTGAAATGTGCATAAAAAAAGCCAGCAAAAACAAAAAAAAAGCTGACAATTACCAGTTGTTAATGGGTTCCCCACTGACAATTGAAGTGTAAACAAGTAGCAGTTCGAGCTGTCAAAAAAAACACAGCCTGACAATGTTTATCAATAACATTGCTCAGAAAGACAAAAAGAAACTTCTGTTTAATTTTGTATCTTTCTGTTTATTCATCTACAGATTAAAGGGATAAACTTGGATCTTTTTAAATTAAATGTTCATCTGTTTAACTCCTTATTAACCCTAATTTATGTTAATCAGTCCTAATTAACTCCTTATTCTCCTTCTCCATTTAATTATTATTTTTTCTGTTGATTTTTTTTGTCAATTTCTATTTTATAAACTATTATTAATTTTTTTTTATTTGCTTTGTTAATATTTTTACACTTTTAACATATAATAAAGTGCAAAACTGAAAAAAAATAATTTATTTAATTTGTAAATAATTTTTCAATGCTTTGCACCAGAATCATCATTTTTGTATCATTTTACAGAATAAAAAGGGTACTTTTTATGTGCAGTAACACTATTTATTTTTAAACTAACACTGCTCAAAAAGGAAAAAGTGCAATTTTTTTTTAGTTTTGTTACATTGATTTGTTTGGTTGTAAAAAAAATATCATTGTGGCAAGACAATAGTCATGAAAAGAAAGCTTTGTTTGTCCTCAAAAAAACAATGTACAGTATGTATTATGTTGTTATGGCAAAGTTATTGCTGAACAAACAGGTCCATAGCAGAAATGTAAAAATTGCTCTGGTCCATGAGGGGTGAATAGATGAGAGAGCCAAAGTGGTTATGGAACGGGCTGCTGCGTCCTTAACATCCGATCACTCATTCAGCTGCCGGGTTCCCCTACTATCAACTGAAGTGTCAACAAAACAATTGTCGGCAGGTATCAGTAATTGTGATCGAGTACAAAAAAAATCCCTAATATAAATAATTTCTCCTTTCCTCCTCTCTGACTGCATTCTGTTGGTCTGGGGGAAAGGGAGAGAGAAATAAGTTGTGGACAAGTGTTGATGTTCCGCTTAAAGAGCCAACAGCTGGATTACATCCAAACACAAAATACATCTACACATAAATAGTCACGTTAATAAGTATGTAAGGAAATTGTTGACCTTTTCAACATACCTAAACAGGCAAACGTTAGATTTTGCTTTGAACAATGCCTACAGATAAAGGAAATATGATTGAACAAATGACACATAAAAATAAAATGTACAGTACTCTTTTCCATGATCTAACTCAACAAATATGCAGATTTGTTTCATATAGGAAAAGTAAGTACATCCCTACCTTTATTACCACATAAAATCCAAGAAATTAGAATCTGGTGTTCAAGATTAGAACCTCTTTATTCCATATCATCCTATTTACAGACAATGTATGGTCTGGTGTTCTTTTTGCTACTGATTTGCCCCCACTGAGTGAATTTCAAGCAGTTCATCAGGAACCAGCCAAAATCTGATCAGTGTTTGGCCAGTTTTAATGGTTAGTCTGTAGAGAAAATACTATAAAATGGCAAAAGAAGGTAGGGTTCAAGGAAGTGAACTAAAGACAATCCTGTCCCTTCACTTCAATGTTGTGTTTGGATCAAAGTTATGACCACAGAGGACATGCATCAGTCCCACAACTCACAGTACACTCATAAGCAGGTGCTTCCAAGGGGTTAATAGTTTTCTTCTGCTGTGTTCTTGCACTGGGGTTATCTTGGTCAAATGAGTTTGTGTATAAGACCAAATGTTACAATGTATCTCTCTACAGCATTTGTCCTTGGTTAATCTGCTAGGTTGGTGCATCTCAGAAAGTTCCCTGCAGGTCATACCACTTTGTGCTCCAAGTGCTCCAAGAGGCTGGAGAGTTCTGTCCTTCTGTTGGACTGAGACCCCATCAGGGGGGCTTAGTCGGTGTTCCCTATGGGGCTTGGAACCTGAGGACCTACATGGATTTTTAGCTGCCATTCATGGACTTACTTACTTTTATGGATTTTCACCAGATCATGGACTATGAGGGATTACTTGCTGCTTTTTGTGGATTTACTGCCTAAATAGACTCTTGTCAAAAAATGATTGCTTTATGAACTTGCTGTCTGCAAACGTTATGGGCACTTTATGGGGCACTTAGAGAATTCTGTACAGGAACGTGTGTTGAAGATGTCTTTGAGAACTGTTTGTGTGTTACCTGCAACTACCTCAGCAAAGAATCTGTTGTTCATCTGAATTGCCTGGTCTGAAGTCTCTCTAAAGGGGTGCATGCATAGTGTATCAAAGAACAGAGCTTACATCAGGGGACTAGAGTGTTAGAGAAGATACAGTACAGACAGTCCAGCATGAAAGGTGCTGTATAGTTTAAGCTATATAGCTGTTGTTATTGACCACCGTAGTTGTATCACTTGCTAAAGCATCCAACCAGTCAGGGAATGGGTGACATGGCAAGCGTGACGATTACTCTGGTAGTGAAAGGGTGTCATGCTTGGCCCCTTCACTAGCAGTTGGCACAGAGTGCCTAGGGACCTATCCTGGAAGTCACGGGAGAGACAGAAATGTAGCAGGGCACTGGGAGAAAGAACAAGCATGGAGTTATGGAAGAAGTGTGTTTCCTGGTTTTTGCTAACAGTGTCCAGGGTGCTTAGTGTTAACAGTGTGAGCAGTTTGGCCATGAGTACAAAAGAGTTGACTTTGCAAGTTGCTGCTCACTTCTGAGTTGGGAGACCTGCCTTAACCTTTCTGGCGGTAATCCCGAGTGTGGCTCGGGGTTAATTTCAGTACCAAAAGTGTTAACCCCGAGCAACACTCAGGATTACACTGCAGCGATCCCTCGAGCCTTAACTTGCCCTGCGATCCCGCAAGGTCCTCCTGCTGTGTCCCCTGGCCATGTCCACCGGTCGATTCCGGAATCTGTCTTCTAGGTTCCGTTCCCTGCAAGCGTCGGGACATACGGGGGGTGGAACCGGCAGGAGATTCAAAAAAGTAAAAATTTGACATACACACAATACATGGTAATCTGTTAGTATTACATTACTGTATCAAACCATTTCACATACATTTTGTCCCGAGTGCTTTGTCCTGTGCCCTGCCTGCATTTTTACCGTTCTATCTGCCTGGAAACTGAGAAATGCCCATGGCATCCAAAAAGCGTCCCTTTAGGTCAAAAGCGGTTTTAGACCAGCTAGAGAACAGCGATAGTGAATTAGAATCACTTGCAGAATTGAGCGATAGTGATTCGTGAGGAAATTTGTCATCAGACACTGAAAACGATTGTGCGACTGAGCTCAGCGATGTGCGAACTTGGTGCTCTATTTCAAATTTCAGTGTTTTTTTAAATTACATTATTGAATTAAATGTATTATTATTATTATTATTATATTATTATTTTTTATAATTATTTATTATATTATAATTTATGATTTCGTGTTTCAAACTTTATCATGCCCGGGATGTTTACTAGACTTTTGTTTGGACAGATTTAAGTGAGTTATTCCTAAAAATTACAGGTCTGCAATATAAAACAACGAATTTCCATGCAAAAAAATGTACTGCTTTGACATTCAAAAATATTGATTAGTTAGACAGCCAGGGAGGTTAAAGTTGATTTCACATGAAAATAGGCTCCCCGCCTATGGTTTAGGCATTAGTGAGCGCAGGTCACCTTAAGCTCTGCCCATACGCTGTTGCCTGGCAAGCAGAAGCTGTGGCTCTACACAAAACAAAACAGAAAGGTGCAGCAAAATATGGTAGCACAGATACTATCTACAGTGATAGCCTAATGCAAAACAAATGTCAGCAGATGACCAGGCTATGTCATAAAATAAGAAAATGGACCTCATAGATACATTGGCTACAGTACTCTACAAAGATAAAAAGGGGGAAGTAATATTATACACACAACAACTATATGGGTAGGTCCCCGCAGATAAAGTAAACAGTAATTTTCAAGCTAAAGCTTTATTTAACATAGTATAGAGAAACAACATGAGTGAAAAGGCACCATAAGAGCCATAGATAGGGGAAAGTGCATAAAAGATGTCCAAAACACCTGCAAACAAAAGCATAACTATATTGAGCATTCACCCAATGTAATAAGAGCCAAACTCTCAGTATTAACAATTCATAAAAAGCTTGACCAGCTATAAAGTTAATTCAAACCTTTAGGTAATACTCTGGAGTTAGAAAGTCCATTTGCAATCCTGTTGAAAGACTAGTTGATGCTAGTCTCTGCCTCTGGGCAGAGCCAGGACATGGTTAATAGGCATACATCTCATGGTTGGTAACTGGTGGTGATTTTCCAAACATACTGCACTGTGAAAAAGTTTAAGGCAGATGTGGAAAAAATGTTGCAAATTAGGACTGCTTTCAGAAATAGAAGTGTTAATAGTTGATAGTTAATAGTACTTTCCATTTTCTTAATTGAATCAATATTTGGTGCGACCACCCTTTGCATTCAAAACAGCATCAATTCTTCTAGGTACCCTTGAACACAGTTTTTGAAGGAACCTGGCAGGTAGGTTGTTCCAAACATTGTGGAGAACTAACCACAGATCTGTGGGTGTAGGCTGCCTCAAAACCTTCTGTCTCTTCATGAATCGATGACGTTGAGATCAGGGTGGGGGCCAAACCATCTCTTCCAGGACTCCTTGTTCTTCATTACACAAAAGATAGTTCTTAATGACATTGGCTGTATGCCTGGGATCTTTTCATCCTACAGAATACATTTGGGGCCAATCACACGCCTCCCTGATGGTATGGCATGACAGATAAGTATCTGCCTGCATTTTTCAACATTGAGGACACCAAGATCATGACCAAATCTCTAGCTCCATTTGCAGAAATGAAGCCCAGAACTTGCAAGAAACCTCCACCATGCTTTATTGTTACACGCAGACACTAATTATTGTGTTACTCTCCAGCCCTTTGGTGAACAAACTGCCTCCTGTTATAGCCACATCTTGAAAACACAATCTGCTTTGAAAACTTTGCCTGGGAAAGATCTTGCTGATGCAGTATAACTACCTTGTGTCTTGTTGCTATGCTCAGTCTTGCTATGGTGTATGACCTGTGACATGATGCTGTCTTTCACTACCTCACGTTAGTAACAGAGTTTGGCTGTTCCTCACCTGGTTTTAGGTTTCCTATACAGCTGTTTCTGTTTCAGTAAATGACTGTTTTTCAAGCTATATATGAAATTAATGATCATTAGCATCTGCTTGCTATTGGTAATCATACACCTGACTCTAATCCTACAAAATGCATGACTTTGTGTAAGTGTAAGAACTGATGCTAGATTGAAACCAAAGGATAGTCACACCAAATATTGATTTGTTTTAGATTTTTCTTATGTTTTTCCACTTTGCATTTTGTAAATTGCTAAAAATAAACAATTAAAATATATTTTTGAAAGCATTCTTACTTTACAGCATTTCTTCACACCTGCTGAAAACTTTTTTAAAGTACTCTATATACTGCAAGGCACTGGTTGACAGGGTTGTAGACTTTGTTGAGCTTTGGGTGAGAGGAAGCGTCCATTCCTTGGTTCGCATCTTGATAAAAAAACATCAGGAAATGGCGCAAGCAGTGAAGCATGAGTTCCTCAGTGGACACGCATAATATTCCATAATAATCCTTGACAGGTATATCAGAAGTTAATTTCCACTGACTCCAAAACACTCCGTGATGCACCTCAAGAAACTGAAGAGATCTCAGAGGGTGCAATTTAAGTGTAATAACATATATTTTTTGAGTAAAAAGACAATTGGCAATTCACATGCATCAGAAGAAAAAGCTCCTGTCAACAATATCTCAATCTGATGGTCTCCTGTTGGAACCACAGTATCTCAAATGCAGGGAACCCAATCCACTGTGTACAGCTAGCAGAGCTGGGAAGCTCCTCTGATTGTGTGGGAACCAAGTCAGTGATGTCAGGCACCAGGAGGTGTCAACGCATTTCCCAATTGATTCCCCTCATTGCTGACCTTCATAAGCCTGCTGACCTTGTTTCATGGTCATGCAGCACATTATGGTCTTAAATATGTCGTTCTGACCCTGCAAAATCACATATAACTTAGCCGATGCATGAGAATCCGAATCCCATGGTTGGCATGAATTCAATCATCAACCATATTTGAATTAAACTACTTATAATTCTTGTTATAATTTAGATCAAAATAAAATAAACAAATGTGTGTCATCTTGCAAGCAAAATATTCCTAAATGTAACTAAAGATTCCATAAAAAGGAAGCACAAGAAACAGCAAGACCTGCTATATTGAGAAATTAAGAATTTTGCACATTATGTACTTTTAAAAGGTATTTTCCCCAAAGGCAATACCTGTAAAGCTGTGTAAAGATTAGGCTTGGAGCCAACTAAGGTTTAGATGGTCCTGATTTTTTAGCTCTGTCTACCACAAATAAAATCAAATTAAATCTGGATTCTGCAAGTCAGAAGTTCCAGTCTGCTTGGGGAAATAGACAAATTGCTTCCAATATGCAGACCGTCTGATAGATCCACGGTTTTCAAACTTTTCAGTATATGGGCCACATCATGTATTTTACAAACACATGAAAAAAAAAACAGTTTTCTAAATAAATAAACACAATTTAAATAAACACCCTCCAAAAAAACTTCACATCAGAAGCCCCCTCCCCCATCAAAATCTCCCCTTTCACACCAGAGCCTTCCTTCACACCAGAGACCTCCTCTCACATCAGAGTCCCCTTCACATTGGAGGCCCCCTTCCTGTTCACATGAAAGCCCATCTTCACATTGGAGTTGTCTCTTGTGCATCAGAGCTCCCTTTCACATTGGGTAAAATGTTGTGGTGGGCCAAGAGCTGTACTTTAGAGAAAACTGTGAAGACTGTTTGAATATGTACCGGCCTGGAAAGTAACATGTTTCCCATATCAGCCAGACTGTCAGCAGATGAAACCTAGAGCAAATTAATTTTCCAGATTAGGTTTATTAAGAGTTTATGAGCATTTTAAAGCTGACCACATGTTACAATCTGAATGTACAATCTCCTTTAGATTTATCAACAAGTATGTAATATAAGGGACTGTCTGATTGAATCCAGACAGATTAGATATTTTAAGGAGGTCCTCATATTGCATAGTTTTGGTAACTCTAAAGTGGATTGTACAAAGAATGTACAGTATAGTCAGATTGTAAGGTGTAAGGTAACACTTAGGCCTACTAATTAATAGATCCATGGCTGCGGATATGGGAATAGAGCCAGCCCTCCTGTACAGGGCTCCAGCCCCATGAGTTGAACAGGTGGGCCCACGCAACTTTATGGTATCTGAGTCTACAGATACCAAAGATGCTAGGCTGGATGGATTGTGCAAAGAATGTATAGTCAGATTGTAAGGTGTACGGTAACCCTTGGGCCTACCATAAATAGATAGATCCATGGCTGCCGATATGGGAGTAGAGCCAACCTTCCTGTATGGGGCTCATGAGTTCAACAGCCAAAACAAAGACCTGACACACTGCTGATCACAACTCAGCAATTCACCCCCGCAGCCAACTTCTTCTCTCATTCCTGCCGGCGCAAGGCACAGCAGGAACTGTGTGTCAGGGAGCGAGGAGCCAGACACACAAGGAGGTGCAATTAAAGGTAGGTTTATTAATAGAAAAATAAGACAAGAGTCTATGCAAGTCCAACAGCGGAAATCGTAGCCAAAGCCGGGGTCAAGAGCCAGGAAGAATCGTTGCCAGAGCCGGGATCAGGAGCCAGGAAGAATCGTCGCCAGAGCCGGGATCGGGAGCCAGGAAGAATGGTCGCCAGAACTGGGGTCAGAAGCCAGGAGGAGTCTTAGCCAAAGCCGAGTCGGTATCCAGGAAAGCAATGAGTAGTTAAACAGGAGCTTGCTGTTGTGCAACAGACAGGACACGAATGCAATGGACAGCCACAAACAGCAGACTTATATGTGAGCTGCCACCTCCTGGGGGAAAAGCCGCAGAGGGCTGAAAGCATAAAAGATCCCACAATGCTTTGCAGACACCTAAGATGGATGCCAGCACATGGAGCAGCACAAGGACTGAGGAAAGGTAGGACCTTGACACTGTGTCTGGGATTGTTCCCCCCCCCCCACACCACTTCAATCACACTCCTTCTGTCCATGATCTCCTTCTCTCGAAGCTTTGATCTGTCTGTGTCCCCTCCTCCAGAGCACTGCCGGCTTCTTCTACTCTCCTTTCCGCCGGCTGTCAGCTGCTATGGGCACACAGGAAGAACAGATTCAGGATGGAGAGTGGGGGTGGCCCTGTTTACACTACTGATATTTCACCAACATTTTCTCTACCCCCACAGTGCTGTTAAAACAATTGTACAAAAAGGATAAAAAGAAAAAGGGCTCACTCACACAGGTACTCTGGCCAAGTAAATGATTGGTTTGTTCATGAGGCTGGAGCCACTTGTTACTCTATGGAGATGCAGCAACTGTATGAACACAGCTGCAGGACCTAATTTGGCAGTTGTACAGGTGTGGGTGAGTGGCCCTGAATGCACACTGTCTGTGTTTGTGGCCATACGCCTGTCAAATGAGAACTTGCAGTTGTGTTCATACACCTACTGTATCCCCATATGCAGGCCATAGACGGGTCGAAAATTGGCTGATTTTTCTTTTAAAAAAAACAAAAAATCGGTCGTTCAAGCGGCCGACGTTACCAGCAACGGTAAAAAAAATCGGCCGATTTTCATCCCGTCTACAGCCGGCAAAAAGTGTCCCTGCAGAGAGCTCCGCTATTTCTTTGACAGTTCCTTGACATTTATAGCGGTTGCAACAATGTATTTGTATCCATTTAGGATACAGATGTTTTTATTCGGAAACAAATAGATACATTGTTGCAACAGCTATAAATGTCAAGGAACTGTCAAAGAAATAGCGGAGCTCTCTGCAGGGACACTTTTTGCCGGATTGGAATTCCTCTTCTTCATCCTCTTCTTCTTCCTCTTCTTCTTCTTCATCCTCTTCTTCTTCTTCATCCTCTTCTTCTTCATCTTCTTCATCCTCTTCTTCATCCTGTTCTTCTTCTGCTTCTTCTTCATCCTCTTCTTCTTCTTCATCCTCTTCTTCTTCCTCTTCTTCTTCATCCTCTTCTTCTTCTTCATCCTCTTCTTCTTCCTCTTCTTCTTCACCCTCTTCTTCAGCTTCTTCATCCTCTTCTTCATCTTCCTCTTCTTCTTCTTCAACCTCTTCTTCAACCTCTTCTTCTTCCTCTTCTTCATCCTCTTCTTCTTCATCTTCTTCTTCATCCTCTTCTTCTTCTTCATCCTCTTCTTCTTCATCCTCTTCTTCATCTTCCTCTTCATCCTCTTCTTCTTCTTCATCCTCTTCTTCATCCTCTTCTTCTTCCTCTTCTTCCTCTTCTGCTTCCTCTTCTTCATCCTCCTTCTTCCTCTTCTTCATCCTCTTCTTCTTCCTCTTCTTCATCCTCTTCTTCTCCATCCTCTTCTTCTTCTTCATCCTCTTCTTCTCTTCCCCTTCTCTTTCTTCCTCTTCTTCTTCATCCTCTTCCTCTTCTTCTTCATCCTCTTCTTTTTTCTTCTTCTTTTTGTCTTCCTCTTGCAGGTCACTGCTCATGCGCAGATTTTTTATCGGTAAAAGATCGGCCGATTTGCCCATCGTTGCCGCGAAAATCGGCCGATCGGCAAAATCGGCCGATTTTTTTCCAACTTTACCCATAAAAAAAATCTGCCAAAATACCGAAAAACGGCCGAACATTTAGCCCACTAACGATCCGAAAATCGGCTGATTTATTTTCGGCCTAAAAATCGGCCGATTTTCGACCCATCTATGGCCTGCAATAGTGTAACATAAGATGCCTACACACAGCTCCAGCCATATATAAAAAAAATACTGATTCACAATCTACAGGCCACATCGCCCATGTGAATGACCCACAAGCCCTTATTCACACACAGATCTTTATTTATGAACTCAACAAAGTTTTATTTGTTAGATTTAGAAGGAATTTTGTAAGTCCTGTTGTATTTGTGTCTGCTAATAATGATTTTAGTGTATTTTTAGCAAATGTATTGTTTTGATAAACATTTATGCAGCCATCATGGGACCTAAAAAAATCAGTAGTGCCTTCTTCTTCTACGGCATACACCTATACTGTAATCATCATGAGAATGATGATGATCATAAGCAGAGAGATGCTTTCTTTTAGAGATTTTTTAATAATGACTGAAGTGCATGCTGCAGCTAATTTATAGACACAATAGTTGTACCTTAATGCTTAAAGGGTAACTCCACTTTAGTGACAGAAAACTATAGCAAATGAAAAAAGAACATAGCATATACAACTGCTACACAAGTTTATCCTTTTTAGTGGCCTGTGATTGTGCGTTTCCATGCTCTGAGCAAATTTATGCTGTGAATATACCCCACTGCAACACTTGCAGCTGTTTTTTATTAAGTTATTTAAATTTTTCACTTTCTGTTTCTTGTGATTTGAATGCATAGATATTTTGAAGATTTATGTGATGCTGTTACTTTTCTTATTTATGTATATCTAGCTGCTTGTTCTTTCAATCCCCCCAATGAAGCCATTTGTCCCATGAAACGTTGAGGAACTTTGGAATCCCACTCTAAAGCTCTCATGATGACATCTGGAATAATTTATTTATTTCAGGTAATTATATTGTGCCATCAATTTATGCAGTGCTTACATATATATTGTACATCAGTCCCTAACCCACAAGGGCTGTACAATCTAAGGTCCCTAAGTCACATTCATACATACACATACTAGGGACAATTCAGACAGGAGCCAATTAACCTACCAGCATGTCTTTGGAGTGTGAGAGGAAACCAGAGTACCCAGAGGAAACCCACACAGGCACAGGGAGAACATTCAAACTCCAGGCAGGTTGTGCCATGGCTGGGATTTGAACCAATGACCCTAGTACTGCCAGGCGAAAGTGCTAACCATTTAGCCACTGTGCAGCAATGTTCTATTTGGCCCTATGTCTTGTGTGGACACAGTATGAGATAGCATAGCTGAATAAGGGGGGACCTACATACAGTGAAGGAAATAAGTATTTGATCCCATGCTGATTTTGAATGTTTGCCCACTCACAAAGAAATGATCAGTCTAAAAATCGAATGGTAGGTGTATTGTAACACTGAGAGACAGAATAGCAACAAAAAATAAAAAAAAAATGCATGTCGAACAAAATATGTACTGATTTTCATGTTCATGAGGGAAATAAGTATTTGATCCCCTTCAAAAACATGACTTAGTACTTGATGGCAAATCCCATGTTGGCAATCACAGAGGTCAGACGTTTCCTGTAGTTGGCCACCAGGTTTGCACACATCCCAGGAGGGATTTTGGCCCACTCCTCTTGGCAGATCCTCTCCAAGTCATTAAGGTTTGGTGGCTGATGTTTGGCAACTCAAACTTTCAGCTCCCTCCACCGATTTTCAATCGGATTAAGGTCTGGAGACTGGCTAGACCACTCCAGAACCTTAATGTGCTTCTTCTTGTGCCAGTCCTGTTGCCTTGGCCGTGTGTTTTGGGTCATTGTCATGCTGGAACATCCATCCACGACCCATTTTCAATGCCCTGGCTGAGGGAAAAAGGTTCTCACCCAAGATTTGACGGTACATTGCCCCCTCCATTGTCCCTTTGATGCGGTGCAGTTGTCCTGTCCTCTTAGCAGAAAAACACTGCAGGATTTCAATCCTTGTCGGCATAGCGTGTTAGCACTTGTTTTCTTGGTGACTGTGGTCCCAGCTGCCTGGAGATCATTGACAAGATCCTCACGTGTAGTTCTGGGATGATTCCTCACTGTTCTCATGATCATTGACACTCCACGAGGTGAAATCTTGCATTGTGCACCAGACCTAGGGAGACTGACAGTTGTTTTGTGTTTCTTCCATTTGTGAATGATTGCACCAACTGTTGTCACCTTCTCACCAAGCTGCTTGGCTATAGTTTGGTAGCCCAGTCCAGCCTTGTGTAGGTCTACAATCTTGTCAATGACATCCTTGGACAGCTCTTTGTTCTTTGCCATGGTGGAGAGTTTGGAAACTGATTGTTTGATTGCTTCTGTGGACAGGTGTCTTTTATACAGGTAACAACATGAGATTAGCAGCACTCTCTTTAAGAGACTGCTTCTAATATCAGCTTGTTACCTGTATGAAAGACACCTCGTAGCCAGAAATCCTGCTGAATGATAGGGGATCAAATACTTATTTCCCTCATGAACATGCAAATCAGTGCATAATTTGTTAGACATGCATTTCTTTTGATTTTTTTGTTGCTATTCTGTCTCAGTGTTACAATCCACCTACCACTCGATTTTTAGACTGATCATTTCTTTGTGAGTGTGCAAACATTCAAAATCAGCAGGGGATCAAATACTTATTTCCTTCACTGTGTATACAGTTTGGAGAGGCGAATATCTTGTTTTCAGATAAATTGATGCATTGATGCTTTTTATCTATGTATTATTTTGTAATAAATCTTTTGACTTTGAATCTACATTAAATATATGTATGCGTAGCCCTTGGGTACCAATAAAGTCCAACTTCTCCCTGGATTTCTTGTTTTTCAATTGATACACAAAATACATCGTAATTAAACTGGTTCAGCGCTGCCCTATAGCAGAAATACTGCTACAGGGCGGCACAGGTGCGCAAAATCACGTATATATATATACGTGATTTTGCAGCTCCGGGTAGGGGGCGTGCGCGCCCTACCCATGCTGCCATTCACGGCCTTGGCTGTCAATCACCGACTCCCATTACTCGCTGGCAACTGGTAATCTCCGAGTATCTCCGAAGGGGAAGAGACCTGTATGTAAACCATACAGATCTGTCCCTTGTCAGCTCCTGCACACTGCTTTGTATGGCTCTGCATAGCAGAGCCATACAAAGCAGAGTACTTACAGTGAAGCACACACACAGCCCCTATAATGAAACAGCACACAGTTAACCCTTTGATTGCCCCACATGTAAACCCCTTCCTGCCCGGTGTCATTAGTACAGTGTCAGTGCTTTTTATTAGCACTGTTCACTGTATTGGTGTCACTGGGGATGTCAGTGACACCAAGTCAGTTCCCCCCAAGTGTCAGAATGTCCACCGCAGTGCCGCAGTCCCGCTATAAGTTGCTGATCGCCGCCATTACTAGTATGAAAAAAAATCCAGTAGCTATACCGCCATTTGTAAAAGCTATAACTTTCACGTAAACCAATTAATTTTCATGTATTGGGATTTTTAGTGGTAAAGATGTCACAGAATACATTTTGGTTAAATTTATGACAAAATTTGATTTTTTAAATTTTTTTACTGGACATGTTTAATAGCAAAAAGTAAAAAATATAGTTTTTTTTCTCAAAATTGTTGGTCTTTTTTTGTTTATAGCTCAAAAAATAAAAAAATGCACAGGTGATCAAATACCACCAAATGCAAGCTCTATTTGTGGGAAAAAAGGCCGTAAATTTCATTTGGGTGCAACGTTGCATGACCGCACAATTGTCAGTTAAAGTAATGCAGAGCAATATCGCAAAAAATGGCCTGGTCAGGAAGGGGGGTAAATCCTATGGAGGGCAAGTGGTTAATGTTATTACAAATTACGGTACCTTTCCATTTTAGTCTGGCGCATTTTAATTTTCTGTAAAATATAAATAAATTTGGCAACGTGGAGGCCCTCTGTTCACAGTTGCGTACAAAACTTCCCCAGAAATATAATTTCCTGCTTGTGTGATTGGCACACTCATTTTTCCAGACATCTGCACTAAGATACAAATTGGATTTTAGGCATCCTATGCAACAAAAATGCCATTTTTGGTGAGATACTCCCAAAGGGTTAATTACTTCTTAAGGGTTAATTACTTCTTAGGGTTGCAGACCCTGAAACTTTCCTTATTAGAACACTGCAAGTGCATCAGTTGATTAACCAGTTCCAGTCCAGGCCAATTTTCTGCTTTCAGCAGTATCCCACTTTGAGTGGCAATCAGTCATGCAACACAGTACCCATATGAAATTTTTATAAGAAATCTTTCTTTTGGGGGTATTTGATCACCACTGGGATTTTTATTGTTTTGCTATATAAATGAAATTAGACCGCACATTTTTGAAAAAAAAAATCCTTTTTTGCTTAGTGTTTGTTATAAAATTTTGCAAATAAATAATTTTTCTTCATAAATTTAGGCCAAAATGTATTCTGCTAAATTTTTTAGAAAAAATAACCCAAACAGCGTATATTATTTAGACTGTGTGAAAGCAATAGAGTCTACAAACTATGGGATATATATTTGAAAATTGATAAGTTGAGACCCTAAAATGCCAGACCCTGGTATGATGCATGGCAGTGATCAAGACACTGGTATGGCGGTAATCAGGACATTAGCATGAGGTATGGTGGTGATCAGGATGCTGACATGGTGGTGATCAGGATGCTGGTATGGGGGTGATCAGAACACTTGTATGGGCTATGGTGGTGATCAGAAAGCTGGTGTGGAGTATGGCAAGGATCAGGATGGATATTGGTATGGGGTATGGCGGTGATCAGGTTGCTGGTATGGCATATGGGGTGATCAGGATGCTGGTATGGGGTATGGCGAGGATCAGGATGCTGGTTTGGGGTATGGGGGTGATCAGGACGCTGTTATGGGATATGGCGAGGATCAGGATGCTGGTATGGGGTATTGCGGTGATCAGGATGCTGATATGGCATATGGGGTGATCAGGATGCTGGTATGGGAATGGCAGGGATCAGGATTCTGGTATCGGGTATGGTGGTGATCAGGTTGCTGGTATGGCATATGGGGTGATCAGAATGCTGGTATTTGGCATGGCAGTGATCAGGTCATTGGTTTGGGGTATGGCGGTGATCAGGACACTGATATGGCATATGGGGTGATCAGGATGCTGGTATGGGAATGGCAGGGATCGGGATGCTGGTAAGGCATATGGGGAGATCAGGATGCTGGTATGGGGCATGGTGACAGATGCTGGCTGCATTTATTATGAATATACTGGGTCAGTGATCAGGGACCCAGGGGCACTAAAGAGGAACACTGTGGATGTCTGGCACAGCAGTCTGTGAGTGTACAAGCAGCCTGACGGGTACATTAGCCCACATCGGCAAAGCTTCCCATCCACCGTCTTTAGACTAGGGGCAGACAGGAAGAGGTTAATAATTAAAAAGTCATTCCCATTCAGATTCAATCTGTACACAACACACAGCTATTTCTTCAGAGCAGAAACAAGCAGGAATCTGCAACAAAGTTTAGTAACCTCCCTAGCGGTCTGATTATGTCAGTATTTCTGTGCTCAAAGCGTTACATTTTTTTGCATGGAAATATGTACAGTCAGGTCCATAAATATTGGGACATCGACACAATTCTAACCTTTTTGGCTCTATACACCACCACAATGGATTTGAAATGAAACAAACAAGATGTGCTTTAACTGCAGACTGTCAGCTTTAATTTGAGGGTATTTGCATCCAAATCAGATGAACGGTGTAGGAATTACAACAGTTTGCATATGTGCCTCCCACTTGTTAAGGGACCAAAAGTAATGGGACAATTGGCTTCTCAGCTGTTCCATGGCCAGGTGTGTGTATTCCCTCATTATCCCAATTACAATGAGCAGATAAAAGGTCCAGAGTTCATTTCAAGTGTGCTATTTGCATTTGGAATCTGTTGCTGTCAACTCTCAAGATGAGATCCTAAGAGCTGTCACTATCTGTGAAGCAAGCCATCATTAGGCTGAAAAAACAAAACAAACCCATCAGAGAGACAGCAAAAACATTAGGCGTGGCCAAAACAACTGTTTGGAACATTCTTAAAAAGAAGGAACGCACCAGTGAGCTCAGCAACACCAAAAGACCCGAAAGACCACGGAAAACAACTGTGGTGGATGACCGAAGAATTCTTTCCCTGGTGAAGAAAACACCCATCACAACAGTTGGCCAGATCAAGAACACTCTCCAGGAGGTAGGTGTATGTGTGTCAAAGTCAACAATCAAGAGAAGACTTCACCAGAGTGAATACAGAGGGTTCACCACAAGATGTAAACCATTGATGAGCCTCAAAAACAGGAAGGCCAGATTAGAGTTTGCCAAACGACATCTAAAAAAGCCTTCACAGTTCTGGAACAACATCCTATGGACAGATGAGACCAAGATCAACTTGTACCAGAGTGATGGGAAGAGAAGAGTATGGAGAAGGAAAGGAACTGCTCATGATCCTAAGCATACCACCTCATCAGTGAAGCATGGTGGTGGTAGTGTCATGGCGTGGGCATGTATGGCTGCCAATGGAACTGCTTCTCTTGTATTTATTGATGATGTGACTGCTGACAAAAGCAGCAGGATGGATTCTGAAGTGTTTCGGGCAATATTATCTGCTCATATTCAGCCAAATGCTTCAGAACTCATTGGACGCCGCTTCACAGTGCAGATGGACAATGACCCAAAGCAGACTGCAAAAGCAACCAAAGAGTTTAAGGGAAAGAAGTGGAATGTTATGCAATGGCCAAGTCAATCACCTGACCTGAATCCGATTGAGCATGCATTTCACTTGCTGAAGACAAAACTGAAGGGAAAATGCCCCAAGAACAAGCAGGAACTGAAGACAGTTGCAGTAGAGGCCTGGCAGAGCATCACCAGGGATGAAACCCAGCGTCTGGTGATGTCTATGCATTCCAGACTTCAGGCTGCAATTGACTGCAAAGGATTTGCAACCAAGTATTAAAAAGTGAAAGTTTGATTTATGATTATTATTCTGTCCCATTACTTTTGGTCCCTTAACAAGTGGGAGGCACATATTCAAACTGTTGTAATTCCTACACCGTTCACCTGATTTGGATGTAAATACCCTCAAATTAAAGCTGACAGTATGCAATTAAAGCACATCTTGTTCGTTTCATTTCAAATCCATTGTGGTGGTGTATAGAGCCAAAAATGTTAGAATTGTGTCGATGTCCCAATATTTATGGACCTGACTATATGTGTTGTTTTCACATTTTACTGTTTATTCTCTGTAGCGCAACAGATAATTACTAATATTGTTTTTACTATGATGAATATCTCATGGTATTGTTGCAGCTTCTAATTTAAAGTTTTTGTGTATTTACAAGTGTGATTAAGGCGCTTTGTTCTTTTATTTGACTTCAAGAGCTGACCACAGCTTGAAATCTATTAATTTAGTTGGTTCCACATTCAATGTAGATTTAGAAGAGGTTGGCTGTCATTTGAAAACAGTATTCTTTTTTGGATAATCAAATTTATAACATGCTGGAGAAAGGTGAATATCTCATAAGCTCTCATAAAGTGACAACGACCAATCCCAATTGGGACAAATACCCCCAAACATGTATTTAGGATATTGTATTTAAGATATTGTATTTGGTTTGGGTATTTAAGCACCAGTCACTTTAGTGACTAGTATATATCCCGCAGTTGGGATTCACTATACATGTCACTTAGTGTTGGGGGTATTTGTCCCAATTGGGATTGGTCGTTGTCACTTTATGAGGACACTTGATTGGGACCAGTTTATTATATGCACTTTATGTCATTATCACTGCTGAAGACACTCATCACTAGATCTTGAAGGATCTATCACTCATATATTTATTATTTATCCTTTTATTTATTATTTTTCATCATCATTTTGCAATTGTGTGATTTGTATATGCAGTTTTAGTGCTACACCATTTTCTATTATTATTTGCACTTGTCCACAAGTAGGTAGAGGATAGGGTGTCAGCTGCTTATTATTATCTATTTAGGTTTCCTATTAGCGCAGGGGGATCTCTGTTATTAATCTCATAAGCTGCATTATTTTCCCTTGATTTTTTTTTAACACAAGTGGTGAGAGTGTCATGTTGGCTGTATGGGGCCCTATGATTTCGAATGGCAGCCCCAGGTAGGAGGCTGGAAAACGGGGGCTGTCAGGTAGGCTGTAAGGGATCTCATGATTTCTAACGATAACCTGGATAGATTTGATAGTGTCTGCCCATCTTAGAACCAACGAGTGCCAATACCAGCATCAGCTGATACTTCTGTAAAATGACCAAATACTGGTTGCGAGAAGTTTTCTTTAATGCAGTAAATCTTTTTACTACCTCAGAGCTTGCAATCAGTCAAACCATGCTGTATACACTTTATGGATGTCTTAAATGATGCTTTAACCAGTTGTATCATATGTGTTGCCAGCGTTAGTCAATAATTACCAATGTAGGCCTGAGTTTTTTTACCACTTAATGCGCTTAATGTTGGAAGATAAATATTATCATTAACCTCAAATAGAGATGGTTTATATCTTGCTATACATTTTGTTTTGAGCTGTGATCATATGCACTTTATACTATGTATGTGAGTGGGTAAAAACCCTTTTCTTTACTTCTGAAATTAACACTGTAATTAGGAGTAAATGGGTTTTCCAAATAAGAGACTTGAAGCCCAAACTTCAGAACAGTTTAGGGTGAGCTGAAATTATTCCCTGTTTATATCTGGCATCAGATGGCTCATTTTTAACATTCCAGACTTTAATTTGAGCCTCTGCAAAAAGCCACAGAAATCCAGATATACCAAGCCTGGAACAGGCCTTCTCTTTTATTTGGAGCCCAGGAAAGTGTATGGGGGAGGGAGCGGCGGAGAAGGCGGACGGAGCTAAAACCTGTGATGTTTTTATACCTCGGAGAAACCACAAACTTGCTCTCTCTCTCTGTCTGTGAACGAAGCTCTCCCAGCTGCAAAAATACTCAACGGTCAGGAAAACACAAAGTCTCGTTTTATTCCAGCTTTGAACGTTTGTCATGCCATGTCTCCTTGAAATATCATACCGTTCAAAAAGAAAAGAGAAATATAGGCAAACACAAACATTATTAAATCTACAGAGAAGACATTCCTGCCGTGGAAATGAATGGATAATTTGACATGATTAGCCTTGTAGTGTATCTACAATGAAAGCTTTTAAATGTCCCGGAATGTAAAACGTGTCCCTTTTAATAAAGATAAGCAGTGAAACATACATTGGCGGAACAAGGTCGGTAGGACAGACAGAAGCCCAAAAAACACCAAGAATTAGTAAGCTAAATAGAAATTAGGAAAGAAGACTTATTTATGTATGATAAATATACTGTATACTGTGTATATATATATATGTATATATATATATAATTTTTTTCTCTAAGGTAATATATTTTGTAGCTGACAACATTTTAGTAAAATGTGCAATATGGTGAAATATGGGCAATAATATCTTGATTTTTATAAAAGGCAGTTCTGATCTTACCGTGGCCTTGATTTCTGTAGAGCCACCAGAGTCTGGCCTAAATCAGGGCTTCCAAGCTACGGCCCACGGGCCACATGTGGCCCACTACACAGTTCCAGTCACCGCTCTGGTGGGGACCCAGATGTAAGGAGGACCCTGATGTAAGATGGGACTCTGATGTAGGAGGGACTCTGATGGGGACTTTGATGTAAGGGGTACTCTGATGGGGACCCTAATGTAAAGGGAACTATAATGGGGATCCTGATGTAAGGAGGAACTCTGATGGGGATCCTGATGTAAGGGGGGACTCTGATGTAAGAGGGTCTCTGATATGGGGCCATGATGTTCTCCCTGTGCCTGCGTGGGTTTCCTCTGGGTACTCCGGTTTCCTCCCACACTCCAAAGACATGCTGGTAGGTTAATTGGATCCTGTCTAAATTGGCCCTAGTATGTGTATGTATGAATGGGAGTTAGGGACCTTAGATTGTACACCCCTTGAGGGTTAGGGACTGATGTGAATGTACAATATATATATGTAAAGCACTGCGTAAATTGACAGCACTATATAAGTACCTGAAATAAATAAATAAATAAATTATGTAAGGGAGTACTCTGATGGGGACCCTGATGTAAGGGGGGACTCTGATGTAAAAGGGTCTCTGATGTGGGGCCATGATGTAAGGGAATACTCTGATGGGGACCCTGATGTAAAGGGGACTATAATGGGGATTCTGATGTAAGGAGGGACTCTGATGGGGACCCTGATATAAGGGGGTACTCTGATATGTACTCTGATGTAAATGGAAATATGATGGGGATCCTGATGTAAGGAGGGACTCTGATGGGGACCCTGATGTAAGATGGGACTCTGATGTAAAAGGGACTCTAATGAGGATCCTGATGTAGGATGGGACTCTGATGTAAGAGGGACTCTGATGGGGATCCTGATGTAAGGGGGTCCCTGATGTAAGATGGGACTCTGATGTAAGAGGGTCTCTGATGGGGACCCTGATGTAAAGGGGACTCTGATGGGGACCCTTATGTAACAAACGTACAGATTGAGGGCTAGTTCACACTAGATACAGTCCAGTGTGCTTTTTTTCTGCATCAAAAATACACGCACAGTGTTTTCCATGTATTCCAATGGCCCTGGTTCACACCAGTGCAGTCAGTTCAAGTCAGTTTCTGTAGAAGTAGAACATGCTGCATTTTTCCTGCACAGAACCATACAGGAACATAGCAAACTGCATCAAAACTGCACCAGAACTGAGTATGGTGTGAAGTGTAAGCAAAAACGTATCCGGAATGCATCCAGAGTGCATTTTTGTAGTGTGAACTGGCCCTAAATGTTTTTTTTTGTTTGATCTTTATTAATGGCTCAAGTTTATTTGGAATTTCTTTGCATTGTTTTACTGAAATAATTTCTTTGTAATTCTGAATCATACCATGCTGATTACAATAAACTCAAAGTACAACATATGCATTCATTTACACTTTATTCATTCATTTATAAAACTGTTTATTTTTCATCCTGTGAATTTTTGTAAAAATAAAACATGTGGCCCTTGTCCTAAAAAGTTTGGAGACCCCTGGCCTAGAGCACCAGGGCAATGTACAGTCATGCTTGGGTAATTGTCATCGGCTTCTGCAACGGCGATTACCCACAAATGCTTCTACAGTGCTTCTCCCCAAACGCAAAAGTGGCATATTGTATTGGCTCTGGAAAGCACAGAAGATTTTATGTCTCTGCAAACTGGAGCTGATAAGTGTCTGTGTGCATGAGGCCTTAAAAGTCCTTAAATTGATTGTAAATATAACTTTTTTAAAATAACAAACATGTTATATTTACCTGCTCTGTGCAATGGTTTTGATCAGAGCAGCCCTGAACCTCTTCTTTTGGGGTCCTCTGCTGGGGCTTTAGGCCCTTGACCCTTCCGAGTGCCCCCATAGTAAGCCATTTGCTATTGGGACAATCGTGCGGGCTTGATCCCGTGCAACACTATGTGTCCGTTGACACACACACACACATAGCAGATCAGCCCCACCCCCTTCTCACAGGCTGTGATTGACAGTAGCAGGAGCAGTGGTGCATTTAGGTTTCATGCTGCCCTCACCACCACCACCACAGAGAGACCCTGACACCGACCAACACCCCCCTCCCCCATGAAGAGATCCTGACATTGACCAACAGCACCCCAGCCCTCCCACCACCCAAGAGAGCCTTCCACTATCACCACCCCCATACACTGGCAAGCCCCCTCCCGCCCACCCCAGCAAGAGAGAGTAGACACTCACCTTTGCAGCTCCGGACATGCCTAGAAACAAGAGTCAGACTTTGCATACACTATCAAGAAGCTCACAGCCTATCTCAGATCCCACCATGCTACGTGTTTCTCATCTTCCATCCATTCTTTCGGGGGCGGTGCTGCCCCTGAAAAATGCTGCTGCCCCCCTGATAAGTGCCACCCTAGGCAAATGCCTTGTTTGCCTTGTGGTAAATACGCCCCTGAGCAGGAGCCAATGACTCCCACTACTGCCCCATGTCTGGAGAGGAAAGAGAGAGCAGAGAGAGATGCTGGTCTCGGGCACAGATCAGGCTCAGGTAAGTGTTTAGGGAGGGCTAGGTGGGGAGCTGAACGCAAAAGGTTTTTATCTTAATACGGAGAATACAGATTATTTCTCATGTTCAGCTTTAACAAATGAGCTATCTCATATGCACTGTAGGTAGCATATACCCTGCCATGACTAAACTGTGATTTGCAAACAACAGGGCTACCAAATGTAGTATTTGGACCTAACACAGTTCATGACTGTACATGAATAATCATTGATGTAAACACCATGTTTTTGGTGTCTTTGGACCTTCACCATATATGTTCCCCTCCTCCAACCCCATGTGTGAAATTCCATGAACTGTACAACAGATAAAGCTTGAAAATGTCAGCACCCTTTGGACAGGGAACACACATAGATTTCTGGCTTTTAGCACAAACAGAATCTCATTAAAGCCGCTTTGCTTGGCACATGATAAAAGTAAATGTTTGTCTGTTGTCTCTTTAATTAACTTCACTCTTTTTTTTGAAGAGGCTTTTGTTCCTTATGAAAAAAAGCCACTATGAAATAACATAACACAGATTTGTGTCTATAAGAACAGAAAACAAATCTTCACTATGTGATTTAGGCATGGAAAAAATGGGGGCGTTTTGTGGGACTGAGACCTGAGTATAATCAGGAGAGAAGGTGGAGCTGAATTAGAAAAGAAGAACTTGTTTTTGGCATGTTAACCCTAACCCCGTCACACCATGAAATAAACTCCTTTATTCTTACATCAAAATATAGGAATTTGCTGCTGGTACTTTTCAGTTTTAGGATTTTAAAGCAGAGAATTAGTGTGCTTAGTGTGGATGGTCAGTGTTTAAAGAGTAACAATCTATCCCCTACAATGAAACACCCCTCTAACACATATCCTCTCCTATCTATTTTGTAAAGCGCTGAGCAAACTGATGGAGTTATATAAACCCTGTATAATAATACTAATAATCTAAAAATGTTTAATCTAATAGTCTAAAAATGTTTAAGCAGAAGTTAAGTTAAGTAGTTTTCCATTTGGGATAGAGCAAGGGAAGGCTTTTTGCCATTTCTATTCCATTTGGGGAGATTTCTCTTCACTCTGTCCCATAGCCTCAACAGGACATGAAAGAAAATTAGAAATGTGCAATTCGTTTGTTATGAATGGAAATTTAGATGAAATTTTCATTATTAAGAAATGTATTCAAATTTCCAAATAACAATAGTAATGAATTTCAACAAATCCAAAATAAATTATAACTAAACAAATAACTAGAATTTGAAAATGACTTCGAATTAAAAAATGAATTAAAATTCAAAATAGAAACATATTGCAAAAATACTGTACGGTATTAAAGTGTAATTATTATTATTATACAGGATTAATAAGATAAGATGATGTTTCCTTCTTAGGCTGCTGAATAGAGTAGAACAGTGTAGAAAATTACATAAAGGAATAGAATAGAGTAGAAAAGAAAAGAATAGCATAAAAAATAAAAGAATATAATAGAAAAGACTAGAGTAGAATAGAAAATAAAAGAATAGAATGGAATAGAGTAAAACAGAATAGAACAGAATAGTAAATTAATAATTAGAAAAGACTAGAACAGAATAGAAAATAAAATAATAGAATAGAAAAATAAAGGAATAGAATAGAATTAGAACATAATAGAAAAGAATAGAATAGAAAATAAAAGAATAGGATAGAAAATACTAGAATACAATATCTTCTGATTGAATGAAGATAGGAGACTTTAATGTAGTGTCAGAACTTTTCTTTCACCCCCCACGTATTCCTATTGGCCCACCACTAGTTAGATGCACTGGCCAGTTGGAATATGTGGGAGGCAGGAGGGAAGAGGCAAACTGTAAGCAACTGTCAAAGCTTTGCCAAATCGGAAAGACACTAGGGGCATGTGCAGACACTCTTAGGTGCCTGCACTTTACACATGGTAGCACCTTTTTTTTTTGAAGTGACACAGCATATTTTACACTTAACCATGACCTAAAACAAACCCTGAACACTTAACCTCCCCCCCCCCCAAAAAAAAAGAAACAACTGCTTGTTTTGTACATATAACTTATAGTAGAGTAGATGTTGACATTCCAGTGTCAGAAATGTCTGTATGTATTCAAACATGAGTCATGTGGCATGACACCACACGATTTAATGGATGACCTCTGTTTGTAGTGAGAACTAACACTTCCTGTGAAAAAACAACATATTCCACAATCCCTGGGGCTCCCAATCTAGCAGGCAGGTGAGAGCTAAATAGTAATAAGATCTGACACAGACACAAACAAGTAGAGTGTTTTGATAACATTGGCACTCTCACATTTTTGATGCAACACGGATGAAATGACACTGGAAGCTGTGTGACCCAGAACAAGACGTTGCCTGTCCCTAGGGACAAGTTGGGTTTATTAATACATGGACATAGGGGAATTGCTCAGCCATGACAATACAAAGTGCAGCCACAACATGTGAGCCCATCATTATAAACAAACAACACAGGGAATATGTTATATTGTAAAGCGCTGAGCAAACTGTTGGCACTATATAAATCCTGTATAATAATAAAAATAATAATATAACTACGCTAATACCTAGTATAACAGCAAAAATGTTTGAAAGTGTACAACATTTACCATTTAAAGTACATCTTAACCCAGAATCAGAAATGTATCACATTGCAATTTACCAGTCCTTAGATGTGGTGACTACATTAGTTTTCTGTTTTAAGACTTTACCTCCTTTAGTTTCACCAGCAACACAATTCCTGTCTTAGGGTGGCACCTCAGTTTTTGGAGGAGTAACGGAGATACCCTTGGACAACTGCATTGTCTTTAGAGGGTAGTGTTAGATAGTAATTCTTTTTTTATAAACATTTAGAGTTTTTTTTTGCATAAATCTATTTTATTAGATTTTTTTAAAAATGCAGGTTCGAAGTGACTGGACCCACACGGGGGGCATCCCACATTGGATAAATCGACAATACACAAAGTAACAAAATGCGTCCAGCTTGTATAAATGAAGAGGGTAAATTTAGAAGTAAGAAAGATAACCCATTCAAGACCAAGTCCCCAAGTAGAAGCAAAAAAAGAAGAAGAGGCAGACATCCTCTCTACCATCACGTCAGCTAAACTGCAAACTACTTAGATAGTAGAGGTTGTTGCTGTATTGGTATCCTCAAGCGACCTCATCCAAACTTTAGTAAACTTCTTTTGAAAACCCCTGTTGTAGTAAGTTTTTTGATACAGTGGTAAATTTGACTTCACTAATTGCTTCCAGAATTGAATAGAGGGAGGAGATTACAGTTTATAGAGATGGCCTTTCCTTGCATAATACATCAATAGGCCTAGAAGTGTCCTTTCAGCTGTACTAGTAACTAGGTCTTCAGCCCGTCTTAACAAGCAAATTTTAGGTGAGGAGGCAAACAAGGGGGTCTGGTCAACAACATTAAACTTTTTGATGATTTCACTCCAGTAGTGGCAAATTATAGGACAGGTCCAGAATATATGAAAAAAATCTCCAGTTAAAATGGCCACACCTCCGGGCTGAGGAGAGCATGGGATTCAGCTTTTGAAGCCTGTGTGGCATGTAGTTCTCTCAGTGAAGTATTTTTAATTGTTTGAGCCTGTCTCTGCCAGATACTAATTGTTTAAAGGGCATGTGTCAGGTGTCTGTGATAGTGAGCCCTTGTAGATCATAAACTCAGGGTTCCCCAGGGCACGGAGTATAAGCCCCAGCCTGCTTCTTCACCAGGGCCCATCATGGTGGGGAAAACTTACTGGAACCAGGTCGCAGCCCCCAGGTACACCCAGCTGAGGATGTGGAGACCAATCATGTGTGCAGAGTACAAATGACAGGAGACAGAAGGAAATCCAGGAAACAAGCAGAGGTCAGGACAGGCATGAGGCAGACACAGTAGATAAAGTCAGGGTCAGTACATGGGAAGTCAGATACTGAATACACGTAATAGTAGTAAATAGTAGTAAACAAGAGCTCAGAGAACTGGGAAGTTGCTCAGGCAATACGGGCTGCACTAAACATGTCTTATATATAGAAGCAAACTGGGAGGCTGGCCAGGAAATGATGGAAGGGAAAGGAAATATAAACCCACAGAATAACAGGCTATGTCCATAGGTGAGCACAGAAGCCAAACAACACATGTGGAAGGAATCCAGGTCTAGGAGAAGCACCGCAGCAAGAAGGTAAGAATCATAAAGGCAGGAAAACTTCAGGCTAAATCGTGACAGCATGTCCCATATCTCCATCCAGTTCTCATCATCTAAATCAGGTATGTCAACCAGCCATTTTTGTTGAAGTTAATCAAATCTGAAATTGCAGAGGAGGTATTGCTAAAGAGCAGAGGCTGGCTTCAGAAGTTGGTCAGATCTAAGCAGCTTTTCCAAGTTGGAGCAAGTTAGATCCACCTGATGGTGATGAAATTAATTATCAAAGGCATGTGATATCTGCAGGGATCTGAACCAACGTAGAGAAGGGATAGTCCAGCACTGTGGATCCGGAAGCATGGTACACATTTGGTAAAGAAGGATTGTTCTATAATAGGGTCTTTGGAGAGGTAGTGTTCTGCATCAGAACTTGAAGTATAGCTCTGTTCCCCAGGCCTTAATCATAGCTTTCATGGATGGAGTAAAAAGTTATGGCTAGGGCTGCCACCTCATCCCTTTAAAACTGAACACATATTAATTACACAGGTTCTGAGGCTAATATAATGCAGATAAGGCATTAAATGAGTTTAATTACCACCTCAATCATCCACAGAACCTGTGTTATTGATATATGTTTGGTTTTAAAGGGATGAGGTGGGAACCCTAGTTATGGCACCTTTTACCCTCAATATAGAAGTAAATGGAGTGCCTCTAAGGATTGTAATATGACAGCTTCCAACTTAGTAGAAGAGTTGCTTGTATCTGGTTGTAGCCACCAGCATGCAGTTACGAATAGGGTGGCAAAGAAATATTTATAACAATCTGGCAAAGCCAGCCCACCCTGTAAGGGCAGCCTGATTAGTGGAACGTATTTATATCTCGGTGCTTGAGAGACCCATAGGAATGATGTAAACAATTGGATAAACTTGTAGAAAAGGACTTAGGGATCCATTGTGGGGAATTGCGAATCAGGTAAGTAAATTTAGGTAACATTTTAATTTTAATTAGATTAATGTGACCTCTGTACCTTCAGTTTGATCTTCACTTTATGTAATGCAGGCATTCATTTCCGTGCAACATATGCAGAAACATTTTGAGATATTGCAACTCCTAAATATGCAAAATTTTTGACGCAGTGCAATTGGAGATCCCTGGGAGCAAGGTCAGTGGCCTTGGGGTCTAGAGGAAATAATAAAGATTTGTGCCAATTCAGGGAAAATTTTAAGGGCCTCTGCAATGGGTTCCACATGTAGCACTACCCCCAAAGGAGCCACTGTAGTTTATCAGATTTCTTTCCTAAAGCAGTGCAGAGGCTGTCAGGTACACAGCAACAGTAGATACATCCCAGCTCAATAAACAGTCTAGAGAATGTCTTTTTAGCATTTATTGCTAAATAAACTTGGAGAGGGTAAGGGTACCACTGGTACTCTTACAGACAGGGCACAAACACTCACTCACTAGGGCCTTGAGCTCAGGTTCGTACTCACAATGTCACAAGAAAGCTGGATGCCTCCTTCCAGTATCCACTGGAGACCTTTCAGTGAGGGAGAAGCTAATGCTGACAATGCCACAGGACAGCTAGACCCTTCCTAACCTCCACTGGGCATGCTTCAGTGAGCGCTCCAGACCAGATCTTTAAACCCAGGAAGATTTAGAGATAAGTCCCCAAGCCATGCCACAGTTGGGACCTTGCAGAACTGCTGCAAGGGGAACGAAGGGTTGCCACCCCCACCTAGCTGGGTGGAATCCCTTCAACAGGAAGACACTGATGTTCTAAAGCTAAATATTTATATGCCTTTCTAGCCGCCTGCTGGGCACACCTCCCCAGGGATTGGCCGAAGTTCAAAAAATATTCAGGTTGCTCATGTGACTTTCCAGCCTACTTTGTTTTAGAAACATCTAGAAGGCAGGGAAACAATCAAACCTGCAGCAAGTGAGACCCAGAACAGCCTAAAGCAATCAATTGCTGCTCCAATGATTGCAGAGGTGCCAAAAAGAACTAAATTTGCCTAACAATCTAGCAACCTATCTTGGAGAGTGCTACACACAGCTATGTCAAAGAGGGTTGGAGGAAGTGGGCAGTGCTGCTGAGTACCTAGATGAAGCTGAAACGGAGTAGAAAGTTTACCTCCAAGGTGTAAAGATGCCACTGGGTGACTAAAATGAACCTGTAACCATTGAATGTAGGAAAGCAGAAAACCCACCTTTGTCAATTCTTCCCATTCTTAACAAGGCCATTCCACTGTATCAAAGTCGGGAGGCTGTTGTTCCAGCACATGTGTTTGTGTGCTGAGCAAGAATGTTTGTAAACAATCTACAAATATTTATGACAGTGGATTTATGGGAGATGAAACCCATTTGGTCCGGGTCTATGAGAGTATGGAGGATTTCACTGAGTCTAGTGTTAAGGAATTTAATTAAAATTTTAGATTCATAGTTCAAGAGTGCTATAAGCCAATAGGAGACACAAAGAGGATGATCCATGGGACTTTTATGTATTAGGATAATATGTGCTTACCGCATTGAGAGAGGAGGAGAATCACCCATTAGACATTGATTATACAGTATGTGGATGTTAATATGGGGGCTAACACAGGTATCATGAGCTTTATAGCAGTCCACCAGAAGGCATGTACTAGTAGATTTAGAAACACTTCACATAAGTGCCTAGCTAATTAAAGCCTAACTCCAGCTAACACTTCCTGAGCAGATACAGAAAGTGTACTTAATAATGGATCACCAGGTGAACATAAAGGGAAACCAAAAAAAAAGGAAAACTAATGCAGCCACCACATCTAAGAATCTGTAAACTACAAAACTGTGTATTACATTATTATTATTATACAGTATTTATATAGCGTCAAAGGGTATGCTCAGCGCTGTACAGTAGCAGGGGGACATAACATGAGACAAGACAGTAACAATACACTACACGAGGGGTTCGAGGGCCCTGCTCTTTCGAGCTTACAATCTAGGAGGGAGGGGAAGGTGGCACAGGAGGAGATGGCTGTGGGGGATGGAGTGGTAGGTGGAGTGGAGGAGGTTAGTTGTTAGGTGAGGTCGGGTGTTAGGTGAGGTTGGGGTAGGCTTCCCTGAAGAGGAGGGTTTTCAGGGTGCGCCTGAAGGTGAGGAGGGTAGGTGACATTCTGATGGATTGGGGTAGGGAATTCCAGAGGATGGGGGAAGTCCTAGAGAAGTCCTGCAATCGGGCGTGGGAGGAGGAGACCAGGGAGCTAGAGAGCAGGAGGTCCTGTGAGGAGCGGAGGGCACGGGTAGGGTAGTATCTGGGTATCAGGTCAGTTATGTAGTTCGGGGCGGCATTGTGAATGGCCTTGTAGATCAGGGTTAGCAGCTTGAACTTGATGCGTTGGGCAATCGGGAGCCAATGAAGGGATTGGCAGAGGGGGGAGGCAGATGTGGAGCGCTTGGTGAGGTGGATGAGTCTGGCTGCTGAGTTTAGGATCGACTGGAGTGGGGATAGCGTTTGTTTGGGTAGGCCAGTGAGAAGGGAGTTGCAGTAGTCCAGGCGTGAGATGATGAGGGAGTGTACGAGTTGTTTGGTGGTGTCTGGGGTGAGGAATGTGCGTATCTTGGAGATGTTGCGGAGGTGGAGCCTGCAAGATCTAGATAGCAGTTGGATGTGGGGTAGGAAGGAGAGGTGGGAGTGCAGGGTGACACCCAGGACTTTGGCGTGTGGGGTGGGAGAGATGGTGGCGTTGTTAGTAGTGATGGAGAGGATGGGGGGGGCACGGGGTGGGGGGAAGACCAGGAGCTCGGTTTTGGATAGGTTAAGTTTGAGGAAATGGAGCGACATCCAGTCTGATATGTCGTTTAGGAGGTGGGCGATGCGGGCAGTGAGTGAGGGGGTGAGGTGGGGGGTGGAGAGGTAAATTTGGGTGTCGTGGGCATAGAGGTGGTAATTGAAGCCATGGGAGTGAATAAGTTTGCCAAGGGAGGAGGTATAGATGGAGAAGAGGAGGGGCCCGAGGACAGAGCCTTGGGGGACCCCGACAGAGAGGGGGAGGGAGGGGGAGGTGGCAGTGTTGTAGGTGATGCTGAAGGAGCGTTGGGAAAGGTAGGAGGCGAACCAGGAGAGAGCAGTGTCCTTGATGCCAAGGGAGTTCAGTTTGGCATCAAGCTGGAGGTTGAAGGGTGTTAGTTCACCTTTTCATTTTTTCTGAAAAGGTGAAATTACAGTTTAACCACTTGTCCTCCAGAGGATTTACCCTCCTTCTTGACCAGGCAGTTTTTTTTGTCGTTACAGCACTGCATTACTTTAACTGATAATTGCGTGGTCATGCAACACTGTACATAAATAAAATTTTAAATTTCCACAAATAGAGCTTTCTTTCAGTGGTATTTGATCACCTGTGTTTTTATTTTTTGTGCTATAAACAAAAAAAGACCAACAATTTTGAAAAAAAAACTATATTTTTTACTTTTTGCTATAAAACATATCCAGTAAAATAATCAAATTTCATCATAAATTTAGGCCAAAATGTATTCTGCTACATGTCTTTGCTAAAAAAATCCCAATACATTTAAATTAATTGGTTTACGTGAAAGTTGTAGCGTCTACAAATGGTGGTATATATACTGGAATTTTTGTTATAGTAATGGCGCGATGAGCGACTTATAGCGGGACTGCGGAACTGCGGAGAGCATTCTGACACTGGGGGGGAACTGACTAACTGCCACTGGCATCCCAATGATACTAATACAGTGATCAGTGCTAATAAAATGTACTGACACTGTACTAATGACACTGGGCAGGCAGGGGTTGACATCTGGGGCGATCAAAGGGTTAATTGTGTTCTGTTTTACATAATGTGCTGTGTGTGTCTTACTAGGGAGACATGCTGCTGTGTATTTCTCTGCTGTGCAGAGAAATACACAGCAGCATGTTATTGCTGGCAGGGGAGAGACCTGTGTTGTTTACACACAGGTCTCTCCCCTGTCACTGTTTCTCGGCAATCGCCGGGTGCTGGCAGGTATTCTCCGGCCAGGACCCGGTGATTGACAACTGTAGCCGCCAATGGTGCGCCCCCTACCCGGAAGTGCAAATCACATATATATGCGTGATTTTGCACAGCCCTACCGCCCTGTAGCAGTACTTCTGCTATAGGGTGGAGGGGAAGCAGTTAAACTAAGCTTTCTTCCTGCCTTCCTGAGGCACTATTATAAAAAAAAACCCATCTTTTTCTGTATACTCACCTCATCCTATGCCAAAGACCCCTGTTCCAACAGCAAACAGTACCTTTCCAGGATCCTGATGCCAGAATAGCCTGATGTAAGAAATGGATGTGCAGGAATTACCACTGAACATTTCCTGTAACTGCCGAACATTGAATGTTATTTAATAACATAATACAAACAGATATAATCAAATATCTGTGTAGCACAGACCCGAGACTGGTCCTGCTGTTTGGTCCCAGGTCCTGTTCCCTGATAGGCACATAGCAATCAGACACATCGCATTTTCACATTCACTCAAGTCAAGGATCAGGACCTTGTAGCGCAGAGCCTTAACTGGTCTGGCTGTTTGATCCCAGGTGCCAATCCCTGAACACACGTGGCAGCCAGGCACACAGTACTCCCCAATCACTTGAGTCAGAGAACAGGCAGTGCATGTCTCTTTTGTGGTTTTTATTGTTATACAGCTAGGTGCATATATATTTGGATACAGGCACAATTTTAGTTTTTTTTTAGGTATTTACCAAAACATATTCAAGCTATAGTTACATATGGGCTGAAACTTCACACTCTCATGTTTAATTTGAGGGTATGTATATCCAAATTGGAGGAAGGGTTTAGGAATTACAGCTCTTAAGAGTAGCCATCCCCCCTTTTTCAAGGGACCAAAAGTAAATGGACATTTGAATATAATCATAAATAAAATATAAATTTTTAATATTTTGTTGAGAATCCTTTACTGGCAATGACTGCCTGAAGTCTGGACACTACCAAAGACTGGGTTTCCTCCTTTTCTGATGCTTTGCCAGGCTCTAACTGCAGCTGTCTTCAGTTGTTCTTTGTTTGTGGGTCTTTCTGTCTTTAGTTTTGCCTTCAGCAAGTGAAATGCATGCACAATTGGGTTGAGATCAGGTGATTGACTCAGCCATTGCAGAATATTCCACTTCTTTTCCTTCAAAAGCTCCTGGGTTGCTTTTGCAGTGTGTTTTGGATCATTGTCCATCTGTACTGTGAAGCACCGTCCAATCAACTTTGCTGCATTTAGCTGAATGTGGGCTGACAGTAGATCTCTAAACACTGCAGAATTCATCAGGCTACTTCTGTCTTCTGTCAAATTATCAATAAACACCAATGACCCAGTGCCACTGGAAACCATGTATGTCCATGCCATCACACTGCCTCCACCATGTTTTACAGATGACGTTGCGTGCTTTGGATCATGAGCTGTTCCAAGCCTTCTCCACACTGTTTTCTTCCCGTCATTCTGGTACAGATTAATCTTAGTTTCATCCGTCCGAAGAATGCTTTTCCAGAACTGGTCTGGCTTTTTTAGATATTTTTGGTGAAGTCTAATCTGGCTTTTCTATTCCTCAGGCGTATGAATGGTTTGCACCTTGTGGTAAACCCTCTGTATTTGCTCTTGTGAAGTCTTCTTTTGATTGTAGACTTTGACAATGATACGCCCACCTCCTGGAGAGTGTCCTTCACTTGTCTGGATGTTGTTAATGGGCTTTTCCTTACTATAGAGAGGATCCTGCGATCATCTACCAATCTTGTCTTCCGTGGACATCCATGCCTTTTTATGTTGCTGATCTCACCAGTGTGTTCTTCTTTCCTCAGTGTGTACTAAACTGTTGATTTGGCCACTCCCAGTGTTGCTGCTATCTTTCTGATGGATTTGTTTTGTTTTTGAAGACTTACAATGACCTGTTTCACTTGCATGGATAGCTCCTTTGAACACATAATGTAGGTTCACAGTAATAGATTCCAAATGCAAATACCACACTTAGAATCAACTCCAGACCATTTACCTGCTTAATTGATGAAGAAATAACAAAGGTGTAGCCCACACCTGGCCATGAAACAGCTTATGATTCAATTGTTCAATTACTTTTGGTCCCTTGAAAAGGGGGGAGTGGCTACCATTAAGAGCTGTAATTTCTAAACCCTTCCTCCAATTTGGATGTACATACCCTCAAATTAAACCTGAGAGTGTGCACTTTCAGCTCATATCCATTATAAAACTATAGTTTGAATATGTTTTGGTAAATGGGGGAAAGGTTCAATAAAGAACCCAAAATTGGCTATTCAGGAATATGAACACATCTGAGTATGTTTTGGCAACACTATCTCTTAGCTAAATACAGTGTTTATTGGACTCAGTGGACACCTGCCTGAGAGTATTCTGCTGAATTCTCTGATAGAAAACAGAGTCTATGTATGCTGCTAGGTACCGACACTTCCTAGATCCATTGGAAAGTCATCACCAAGCTTGGCAGACAATCTTATTTTTTTCTGTTATTTTTTAGACACATTTAACTTTATTTAATTCCAACTGTATTACATTTAAATAAATACAACTTTTCTCGTTCTCAAAATTCATAGGTTGAATGTTTACAGACATGCTAAGCCTCAGATTTTTACAATGTACCTATGATTATATATAAATATCATGTACTGTATGTATTCAACTGTGCTTTAAAGATCGTGAATAGATTTATACATTTAATGATTATTAACCCCTTACAATGGCAGCTGCCAGCACTGTGCCTGTAGCCTGAGTCTGGTAGTAGGGGCCCCTGATCTTTCTGTACCTTGATTGGATTCACAGTGATGACATCCGGAGCCCATGCTACCAGCTCCTAATTAATCATTAGTATGTTAACATGAGCAGTCGGTAACAGGTCAGAGTTCTGGGGATGCCGTGTCCCAAAACATAGAAATACATATAGTATATGTGGCAGCTGGGAGTTAAGACCCACCTGCTCTGCCACTGCATATATGCGTATACTGGTTGTAAATAGGTTAAAGTATAACATAAGCCAGAAAATCATATAGAATGCGGAAAGTTTAGAACCTCTGTTAGACTTTTGTTTCCCAGGATACCCCAGTTGGAGAGCTTTCCCCTCTATTATTGCTGTGGTGACAACATCATCTTTGGGATATACTGTAGAATGAGTGGAAATTCCAAATAGAGACACAAACAGAAATAAAATCTGGTGGAGGTACTAGCCTTTCTATGGTGTTCCTGAGATTTCCCCTTATTTTCTGTCTGTGTGACAACACTTTTTTTAGTTTTGGAAAGAGTTAGGAAGATATATCCTAACTTCCTGCCCTACTGAGCACAGTTCCTGAAATGCATGAAAGGAAATTCCCCAATGAGAATACAGTCAGCAGAAGCAGTGACAGACGATAAAACCCTTCTCCACTTCATAAAAAACCATTTTGGACAATGTTCTACACAATTATTGGCAACCTAATGATTAATAATATTATTTAGATCACTGTAATAACATTATAGATTCAATTGTAGTGACTAATTGTCCTCAGTAAAAACCTCTTCTCTGGGGCTCTCAAGTCCAACAGTGTATGCACATGTCACACAAGAATCTGTTTGAAGGTTGAGCCTTTATCCCCTCTTTACAAAAATAATTATTCCATGCCTGGTGCCAGTGGGTTTTTTTTATATCTGTACATTTACAATGAATTATTTTAAAGGCTATGATAGCTGGAAAAAAAGGCACTTAAATGCTATGAACACTGTATGTATATGCTAAACAATGGATGTTTTCATGGTAGATATCCTTCAACCGAGGGGGGATGGACTCGGGAGCATTTGCCACCCGAGTCAGTACAAAGGAGATATGTTCAGCTGATGGTCAGGAGTAGAGATATACCACCATTCATACCGCGATCAGAATGATACCAGCAGTCAGTGATAAATGCTGGGCTAATCTTTACCTATTCAGGCCTGCAAATATAGCGCCTAGCAGAAGGAAGTCTTCCAGCACCATCTTCCTTTGGTGTGAGATATCATGGGACCAAATGCTAAAAGCTGCAAAGGAAGTCTTCTCTACCCCTCTTCCACTACCCATCCTCACTGCCTTCTCACTCCCAGGGCCCATTTGCACTTGTGCATTGTGGCAACACGCATTGACACAACACATGGCAATGCACCTGTTGTTTGTGCGGTGCATTGTAATGCTGTTCACTGTGAATGACATCCTGATGCCCAACATACAAGGTCCAATGCACGGTGCTCCACGACATGTATACCCTAAGTTGAGGTGCTTTGAACTGTAAAGAAAAGTGCCATGCACATTTTTTCAACCTTTCTGGTGCAATGGCAGTTTATTTATAATAAATGGGTTGTCTAAATGTCACACATGTTAACACAACACACGTTAACACATGCCTTAACATGCAAGAATGCATATGCATTAATGCACTGCAGCGGAGCACTTATGTTTACCTTTCACAATCTTATGTTCAGACACAGGTTACATAGTTACATAGTTAGTCTGGCTGAAAAAAAGACAAAAGTCCATCCAATTCAACCATAGAGAAAAAAAAGTTATAATCCTATTCCCACAGTTGATCCAGAGGAAGGCAAAAAAAAGCCCCAGCAAAGCATGATCCAATTTGCTCCTGCTGGGAAAAAATTCCTTCCTGATCCCCTGAGAGACAATTGAATATTCCCTGGATCAACTTTACCTATAAATGTTAGTATCCAGTTATATTATAAAGGAAGAAACCTTTCCTCGTTTGGAGATTAAATTTCTTTTCCTCCAGATGTAAAGAGTGTCCCCTTGTCCTCTGTGATGCCCTCAGGGTGAATAGCTCTACACCAAGTTTACTATATGAACCACTGATGTATTTATACAGAACTTCTGCCTTACACAGGCCTCGTCTATTGCCATGGCAAACAGAGGATGCAGTAAGTGAACCAACAACTGCTGGGATTTCACTGGGCCCCACTCTAAGACAGATCTAAATATTTGGGGGGCTAGGGAGCCATTAATGGCAGATTAAAGATGAACCTAAAAGGACTTTTGACTTCAGGTCCACATTATTGTAATACTTGTACTTACATAGTTACATAGTTGGCAAGGTTGAATAAAAACACCAGTCCATCCAGTTCAACTAGAGTGAGCGCGTTTGTCTGTGTGCGTGGGACTACAATTTTCCTTATGCCAGTACACTGTGCTCACTAAGAAACACATCTAAAGTTTTTTGAATTTATCCATATTCCCCTCTTACTCCACCAACTGTGGAAGCGTAGGTGCAGCAAGGTGCAGTGGCAGAAAATACCAGGTGCAGGATAACAGGAATATATTGCAATTGAAGTTCAGCAATACACAACAGACCCAACGAGATTGCAACCCGACTGGGAGCACTCACAGAATGTAACAGCAATGTATCAGTAGCAGAAAATCTCAACTGCCAACAACATATGTATTGAGGAGCAGAATATGACCTGGCCATTCCATACCCAAGTGGGGAGGCTTCCATGTAGGACTAAGTGTCCCTGCACTTTCTCTACTCCTCTGGAGTCTGTCCCTGATGCTTAGCACTGTACTTGAAAGAGAGGGGGGAGACCTGTCCCAATTCTAACCACATATGAAAATGCATGCCAAGCCAGGGTCTTAAGTAGACTCTGCCTGACCCAAGATGGCTGCCAAAGTCACATGGGGCACCAGCATCCAATCGGATGACCCAGAAAACCATAGAGGAACTAGGCTCCTCTTGACTTCCTCTCCCTCTGCAATACTGTTGAGGTTGAGCGCCACCTGCAGTGGAGAAAATAGACAGCACCTGCCTACACACATCCTTACTGTTCTAACAGTAAAGAACCCCCTGCACTGTTTAGGATTGGACCGCTTCTTGTTTAACTTCATTGTGTGGCTGTGTGTCTTCTTTAGGGACCTTAGGTTAAATAGTTTTCTCCCAATGCTGGAGTCATCCCTTATGGATTTGTATATTGTGATCATATCCCATCTCAAGCGGCTCTTCTGCATGAAGAATAAATTAATGTTTGTAGTCGTTCCTCATAACTGAGGTCCTCCAATCCCCCCATGAGCTTTGGTGCCCTTCTCTGTATTTTTACCAGTTCCAGCACATCCTTCCTCAGGACTGGTGACCATAACTGGACAGCATACTCAAGATGAGGCCAAATCAGGGTTTTGTAAAGTGCTAGAATTATAATTTTATCTCTTGAATAAATACCCTGAGTATGTCATCTACTAGGACCCCCAGATGCTTTTCTAATCCTGGATTCCCCTGGATGTTCTTCCCCTAGTATGTAACCTGCATACATATGTTAACAACTCAGGACTCTCATCCTCAAACGATGTCATGATCACCCTTTAGCGGGTCACTTTGGGATCCACAAAACCTCAGATTTGGTCTCCCATTCCTTCTGGTGGCCAAACTCAATGAAAGACTGCCAGAACTATGTTAGATCTTGCTCTTGTCTTCGAAACAAATCTGATAAAGCCAAGACCTGGGGCCTGTTGGAATCTTTGCCCGTACCCGATAAACCATGGAGTATGATTTCTATGGATTTTATTATTGAGCTCCCCCCGTCTGAGGGATTCACCACTATTTTTGTAGTGGTTGACCGCCTATAAAAAATGGCCCACTTCATTCCCTTGAAAGGGACTCCTGCCGCTGAAACTGCTTCTGCCTTCATCAGAGAGATAGTAAGATTGCATGGCGTTCCTAACAATATCGTCTCCGATCGGGGAATACAGTTTACGTCTAAATTCTGGAAAGCTCTGTGTGAGGCATTAGAGATCGAACTATGCTTCTCTTCTGCATACCATCCACAAACAAATGGACAAACAGAAAGGACAAACCAGACTCTGGAACAATATCTCCGATGCTTCTCATCATATTCACAGGATGACTGGGTGTCTCTCCTTCCATTAGCGGAATTCGCATACAACAACTCCATTCACTCTGCTACCAAACAGTCTCCTTTTTACTCCAACTATGGATATCACCCCTCCTTTCTTCCTGCAATTCCGGTGGAACCCGCTGTCCCGGCAGTACAGGAAAGGACTGGTCTTCAGCTCCCCCGTGTCCTGCTTTTTCCTGTGTGATTCCCTTGTTGCTGACCCGACTTGTTGCTCACCTAACTCTGATTGCTCTCCTGATTGATACTGGTTCCTGACTTTGGCTCTGCTCCTGACTTCGGCTTTGCTTCTGATTATGTACCTTGCTGTCCGCCTGTTGATGACCCTGGCTATTCCTATGACACTGCTCCTGTCTCTTCCTCCCTCTGTTCCAACTCCAGTGGGGTCAGGGCTAGTGACACAAGTGAGGCCGACCTCGTCATTTCAGTCTCCCATCAGGTACGTGACACCCTTTAGACGAGCTCATGTAACCGGTTTTCTATCCAGGTACATATGATCTCATCAGAGAAAAAAGATCTTAATTTGTAAATTAGGTGTTTATGATGTACTATATCAAACGCCTTAGCAAAATCTAGATACACCAAGTTCACAGGCCTTCGTCACTCCAAAATACAAGCTAAAGTAGAACTACACTGCATTTGAGCACCACAAACCAAAAATGTTATTTAGGGAGTTTTTAATATTTAAAGCAAAACTCCCCTATCCTTCAATGTCTCTATGCTTTTTTTTTTTGCTGAGAAATCACTTTAAACCCCCCCCCCCCCCACCTAGTATTTCTGGCCATGGACATCTTGAGTAAGGGCAGATAATTCATGTAGCATTTACTTCCTGGAATCTATCTGCCCTTAGTTCAGGCATGCAGGCAGGAGGGTATGCTGAGCTGAGGAAATCGCTCCTGAAGAATCCTGGGATGTGTGACATCATTTGCCTGGGCATGGAAAACCAGAAGTAGCTGAAGAAATGTGAAAAAGCAGCATAAGGATTAAAAATAGTCAATGTTGATTGAAAGTGAAATTCCATGTTAACTCCTTATAGGATGTTAAAGGTTGGTCTGACAAGAACTGTCTTCATAAACTTCATAAACTCATGTTGGTTGATGCTATTATAATATTCTATAATATTCTATTCTATTATATGTAAAAGGATCTGGGGGTCCTAGTAGATGACTCAGCAATACCAAGCAATGCCAAGCTGCAGCAAGCAAAGCCAGCAGACTATTATTCTATTACAGTGCCTTGAAAAAGTATTCATACCCCTTGAAATTTTACACATTTTGTCCTGTTACATCCAAAAATGTAAAAGTATTTGATTGGGATTTTATGTGATCAACACAAAGTGGCACATAATTGTGAAGTTGAAGGAACACTTTGTGTTTGTCGATCACATAAAATCCCAATAAAATACATTACAGTTTTTGGTTGTAACATGACTAAATGTGTAAAATTTCAAGGAGTATGAATACTTTTTCAGGGCACTGCATGTGTACTGTTCTCATCAGCGTATTCTTGGATATGCCCCTTATCTTTCATTCTAATAGTTTACATACTATGGATGTATTATAAAATTTAACAGATAACCCATGTACTTCTTCTGTTTAGGTGTTCCCCTTGTGGTCCCCATACACTAGACGAAAAATCTTTGAAAATCTATCATTTGGACAGTTTGTTAGCTTTTCATCCAGTTATTGGGCATAAATAAAAAATTGTTTTTGACATTCCAGAGCCAAAATAATCAAAAGAACAGGCTGGAAAATTTCTGCCAAACAAATGATAAATTGAAAGGTTAATGTGCTTCATACTCATTAAAAATCAAACTTTTCACACTGCGCATATGTGACAAACCGGACGAAAAACTGATTAATTTATGGCTAATGAACGATTTCTCATTGGAAATTTAGTCATTACATGATGGCACTATTGTTTGCTCTCACGACTCAGTGTTCATTAAACAAAAAATTAGCTCAAACGATTTTTCGGCTAGTGTATGGTTAGCATTAGAGACAGACTTGTTATTCTTTTACCAACTGACAAAACTTGGAAATCTAGTGTACCCACTTTTTTTTAAAGGATTTTTGTGATAATGGCATATTTTATTTAGTATTTTATTGAGGTAAGTCAATATCATGTTCACCAAGCAGCAATCAACATGCCTAGATAATAAAGTACTTGCATCCTTTACAATCCTTCTTTTTTCAGCATGTATACTATACATAAATAGGTGAGGCACAGAAAACCATGTTCTTCAGTGCAGTAACATTTTTATTGACTTACCTTATTAGTTCCCCAGGCGCCAACCAGACAAGACAGCAATCATGCTACATCAGGGACAGGTGATTATAAGAGTGGGAGGGGAGGATGAAGGCAGGTAAGGGTTATGCAGGCCATAGATGGGTCGAAAATCGGCCGATTTTTCGGCCGAAAATAAAATCGGCCGATTTTCGGATCGTTAGTGGGCGATTTGGTCGGCCGTTTTTCGGTATTTTGGCCGTTTTTTTTTTTCGGTAAAGTTGGAAAAAAATTGGCCGATTTTGCCGATCGCCCGATTTTCGCGGCAATTAGTGGGTAAATCGGCCGATTTTTTGCCGATAAAAAATCTGCGCATGAGCAGTGACCTGCAAGAGGAAGACAAAAAGAAGAAGAAGAGGATGAAGAAGAGGATGAAGAAGAAGAAGAAGAGGAAGAAGAAGAGGATGAAGAAGAAGAAGAAGAAGAGGATGAGGATGAAGAAGAAGAAGAAGTAGGATGAAAATAAGAAGAATTCCAGTCCAGCAAAAAGTGTCTCTGCAGAGAGCTCCGCTATTTCTGACAGTTCTCTGACAGTTCCTTCACATTTACAGCGGTTGAAACATTGTATCTATTTGTTTCCGAATAAAAACATCTGTATCCTAAATGGAAACAAATAGATACAATGTTTCAACCGCTGTAAATGTGAAGGAACTGTCAGAGAACTGTCAGAAATAGCGGAGCTCTCTGTAGGGACACTTTTTGCCGGCTGTAGAAGGGATGAAAATCGGCCGATTTTTTTTACCATTGATGGTAACGTCGGCCGCTTGAACGACCGAATTTTTGTTTTTTAAAAGAAAAATCTGCCGTTTTTTTCCCCATCTATGGCCTGCATTATTCAGTTAAAAGTGCACCTACACTTTAAAGTGAATCTTCCCCTGGACTGCCACAAACAAAGTCACCATGCCAATGGATCGAAATGACAACAAATAAGACATATTTACTTCAAGCTTTTCTTTCTGAGAATTTTCTATTTTTTCTCCAACACTCTCCTCCCCACCCTATTTTAAGAAAGGGCAGATGATTCAATTTTCTCTTACTTCTTACTTAAAGTGGTTGTAAGCTTCAGACATGAACTATGAACAAAGCATAACGCTCTAGAGTGTAATTTCTATCTGCTGCTTTGTTCCTCTGCTATCTGCATGAGGCACCAAGAGCTAAAAAGGTGATGGGGAGGGAGCTCCAGCTGATTGACAGCCTCAGAACTGTTTCTGTGCGCTGTGTCAAGGGCGGAGTGTCCTTTCCCTCCAATCAGCTCTCAGAGCTCTTGTACAGTATGTATCTGCAGCTTGCCGCCCCCTGCTTTGTGAGTCTGTGAAAAACCCTTTCAAGTCAAGCATGTACATGACATATGGCTACAAATAAACAGGTACAACCTATGTAGGAGGATTTGTTTCAGCTCTTTGTATTACCTGAGGCCACTCACTTCACTGGGTATAGGTAAGGGTTTACAACCACCTTTAAGTGGTTGTAAACCCAGAAAGTTTTTCACCTTCATGCATTCTAAGCATGACGGTATGAAAACCTTCTGAGTGCAGCTCCCCCCCTTCCCTTTATGCTCCTGAGCCTGCTCTCAATTCCAATGTTGTGGATGAGAGCATAGGCTCTCCCACTTTCATTGTCTTAGAGACAGCAGCGGGAGCCACTGGGGCCCACTGCTGTCAATCACAGCTAGAGAGGAGAGAGCTGGGCGGCAGGACCAAGCCATGCTCTGTGTGTCTTATGGACACCCAGAGTGAGCTCGGGAGTGAGCATGCTTGAGTGCCCCCATAGCAAGCGGCTTGGGATAGGGGACCATTGCCAGCAGACCAGTGCTGCCAGTCAATGTCCTTAATCACTGCCGCTCCAGTCAATGTCCCCAATTTAACGCCACCCACTCGCAGTGTCCCCAATCACTGCCACATCATTCACAGTGCACCCAATCACCACCACACCAGTCATATTGTCCTTGATCATCACCACACCAGTCAATTTTGTCCCTGATCACCGCCACATCAGTCATATTGTCCCTAATCACCTTCACACCAGTTAGTGTCCCTGATCACTACTGCACCGGTCATATTCTCTCTAATCACCTCCACACCAGTTACAGTGTCCCTGATCATTGCCACACCAGTCATATTGTCCCTGTTCACTGCCAAACCAGTTACAGTGTCCCTGATCACCATCACACCAGTCACAGTGTCACCACACCACAGTAAACCAGCAACGATGTCCCTGATTGTTACCACACCAGTCCCAGTGTCACCTGACCAATGTAAGTCAGCCACAATGTTCCTGATCACTGCCACACCAGTCCAGGGTTCCCTCTGCCTGGCGCCTGTACTGGCACTGGCCTGTATATTGATGTTTCTGCCTGTTGCCTGGACCAGTCTTTTGCTTGTTTGCTTTCCATGTCTGCCCGCAGCCTGAACTGACTATGTTCTTGTGAGACACCAATCCCAGCCATTTCTTGCGGACAACTGAACTCCTTGAGCCTTAGGGACTCTTTTGTTCTTCCTTTCTTCAGCCTCCTGCACTTCCTGGTCAGTGAACATGACATTCCTGCAGGCAGCCACGTACCAGTAGGCTAGGCTTGCTTGGATTTTAGGAACTGGGACTGCTATAGGTGATGCCACACTAAGCAATATTCCCTGACCACTTTTACAGAGGCGATCATTGCAGTACATTGGTTTTTATACAATTAGTTGATTTGTGTGATACACAAAATACAATGTACTGAGTAATTGTCATTATTCGTGTGAGAGCAATGAAAGCTTAAAACTGGCCTGGCCAGGAAGACAGGGATAGAAGTTGCTGATGATCTCTCTCTTTCAATCCTGCTGAGAAAGTTCCTCGTTTCCTCCCTTATAAATCGTGGGAGTACTCTTTAGTACAGTCTGATCTCACTAGGAATATAAATCACACCCTACCAGAAAGAAAGTTCTCAGTTTCTCTGCTTCTCTGCGTTCTCATCCAATTGTGGTTTTCTATGGCAGAGATCTGTACATCTAGCAGGTAAGTCTCTTTCCCACACACCTGCTTGTTTCCAGGTCATGTCACATGTAGCATTGGATAGAGTATGATGGCAGCAGCAGTCTCTGATCAACCCTCTTCTGGACAGCACAGCATCAGATAGCTCCAGCAAACTCTGGTCACACACCACTGTTCCCCTTTCACTACAACCTTGTGGTGCTCTCTCTCAGTTGTTCAGCACAGGAAAATCATTGCAGCAGCACAAGGTCCCCACAGTGGCTTCCTCTGCATTCTGCTGGCTGGTGACACACTGACTTCCCTTTCCAGCAGCCCAGTTCACTCACCTCTTGCTCTGTTGCCTCAGCGAATCAGCATCCTCTAGACCCAGCTAAGATTGTTGCCCCCTGCACTTGAGACACTCTATAGATGAGCATTATAAAGTGGTCTCCTTAAAGATGGCTGTAGCACTTCTGCAATAATGAATATTCAGTTTAACCCACACTGCAGAGAGATAATACAATCCAGGTTCCAAAATTAAAATGCATAGTACTGTTTTGTGATACCATTTTTTACATTGCTGATGTCTGTATATTTTCAATATTGAGGAACTCTTGTGTACTAAGAGGGCAATATGTAGTGGTCATACCTCTGTTCTAGAGATGCCACTATTTATAGTTGTTACATGTATAGTACTTTCTGTAGTCAAGTGTACAAGTTTCAATTATGATATACTTAGAAGTCTTCAGGTATATGAGCCCCATGCACACTGGTCATTTATTAAGTAATGCATACCTGTTAGCCAACTGTGCCTCAGATCTGTGCCCTGAAGTGACATAGGAGCCAGCAGATGGAACACAGAAATGCAGTGAGGAACCATGCATTTGACACACCTGAATGTATATTCTGATGCAAAAGATTTTTTAGACAGCATAGCAAGCAAAGATGGGGCATAGGCAGGAGGACAGGTCAGCATTTAAACTAACTGCCAGCACAAAAAAGAAATGTATATATAAAGTCCAGTAAAAATAGTTATCAACTTTTGTTGCAATACTTTCATTCAATCCAGAGCAATCCCTTTTTTCTCCAAAGATGAGTGACATCGTCCAACAAAAATTAGTGAAGACATTGGTTCCCCATAATAAATGTCAGTTCCAAAGTGTGGGCTAGTGCTGGTACTCCTAATCCACATGGGAGATTCTAAGCATGTCTGAAAATCAGTATGGCCTAAAGTGTCTGTAACCTACACTGCAGACTTTCAGCATGCCTCAGTTGCAGTAATTCTTGGATCTGCTTACAGCAACCCTGTTGCTAGGATAATAGAACACATGTAAAGGCAACCTTTAAAAAAGATAACTAATTGTCTGATACCCGATTGAGACCAAGCTGATGAGTAGGCTTCTCTTGTATTTTCCATCCAACACCCCTGGAAATGGTGAGAGAGAATGTGAAGATGCATAGTGGCATAAGTGTCAGCAGGGGCGGACTGACAACTCATGAGGCCCCCGTGCAATAGGGGATCATCGGCCCCTGTGTCTTTGCCCAAACTCAAAAAAGCCTATGAAAAAGGTACCAGGGGCATCTCATGGGCCCCCTACTGACCCCGGGCCCTCAGACAGCACCCGAGTCTCCAAATGGTCAGTCCGCCCCTGTGCTGTACATCAGTGTAAAGCTACACCAAAAAATTATATAATCAACGCTGTTTGTAAAGATTAATAGTAGTCTTTTTTTTACCGGCTGACTCTACTTGAGTTTTTTATCCTAGATTCAGGAGTCCTTTCCACAGAGCTCTAATTGATGTTTGTTGAATGCATTACTGAATTCAGTGCAATATTCGAAAAGCAAAAGGGGTTGGTTTGAAAGATGATTCATAGTTCATTACTAACTTTGGATACTTCACAAATGAATCATTTTTAAATGTTATGTGGCTAACAGACAATACTGTAGCTCAAAAGAAGCACTGTTCATAATAGTTTTTGTTTTACAGAAATTTAATAGGTTTTATGTTAAACAGGTCAACATCAATTTATGCACCAATTACACATGTACAAAATTAGTAAAAGATAAGAAACATAAAATAGTGTTGGATACAAGGGTGGACTGACAACTAATGGGGCCCCCGTGCAATAAGGGATCATGGGGCCCCTGTGTCCTTGCCCAAATTCAAAAAAGCCTATGAAAAAGGTACCAGGGGCATCTCATGGGGCCCCCTACTGACCCTGGGCCCTCGGGCAGTGCCCGAGTTTCCAAATGGTCAGTCCGTCCCTGGTTGGATAAGATACACTATAAAGGCATAAGAATAAAAAAACAAAAAATTCCTTAAGAATCCTAGTTTTGGTGAAAAAGAGCAGTAAAGGAGTACATAAATATCTGAGATTTCTCCTTAATGAATGCAAAAGATAATGCCACATAAAGGAGCAAAAGTGTTCTTGTGAGATTAAGTGAGCAAGGGGCGTGCTATATATGTAGCGCTACCCTTGCAGGAGCCACTGGTAGTATTGGGCCTTTTGCTTGTTCTCTGGCCTTAGCCTGAACCTTACTCTTACTGGCATGACCAGAATACCTGTAGGCAGGTACAGTTTGTTTTCTCCACTGTAGGTGGCACTCAAAGAAGTGTCACCTCAGCCTGGAGAGGAAGTCCAAGAGAAAACATTTCTCTATGCTTTCCTGGGTCAATGGAGCAGCATTCCAGTTGGCTACACTGCTCCCATGTGACCTTCAGCGGCAATCTTTGGTCAGCAGGGTCTATTTAAGTCCCTGCCCCCGAGTTTTGGCGTGCTTCGGCGTGTGGCTAGTTCAGGGAGAGAGACCCCGCTTGTTAGGGAAAATAACTAGCAGTAGGGAAAGGTTCCTGACGAGGAGGAAAAAATTAGGGATTCGCTATTCTATTAAGGAGCTTCCCTCTTCAGACTGGACTGGCCCGGCCATGTTTCACCCTCTGAAACAGATGCTGCCGGCACCTCCCCTCCTCTACATCTGACTACATTGAACTGTGAGTTATTTCCCTAGCGGTGGTCTCCCACCTGGATGTTTGTAACTTTGGCATTTAATACAAGTTCCAAGTTTTACTGCAACTGGACTCCCCACATACCTCAGCTGGGAACTCCCAGTGGTCACACAAGAATGGCACATGCTGATTATTAGAAGATGAACAGTTTGTATTAGCAAACCAAAGTAGACAGTAACATAATAAATCAGTAGGTCACATTAAGGGAACTCATGTGGGAGAAGGCAGAAGCAACCCCCTGACCTCGGTTTAGCAGCTCTGAAGACTCAAGCGAAGTAACCTTTTGGGACCTGGGTCTGGAGAGACACCTAATTTAAGAACCCACTGCTGGAGAACTCGCGAGAGTTTTCTGGGAAAGATGACTGGATACTGGACTGGACTCTGTTTTTCTGTGTTATGGCACTTCACAAAAATACTACAAAGGAAGTGCACTTAACCCTTTAAGAATCTCCTGTGCAGATAACTATTATTTATAGCTAGATTAATTAAATGAAACAAAGTACTTCACTTGAGCAAATTAGATACAATAATCACAATTATACAAGTGCTTGTGCTTATAAATACAATCTCAAGTATATACTGTGCATACAAACAGTCAAACATAGTGCACCTTAACTGAATAGTGTAAAAATCTTAAATAAATGTCCCAAAATTAGCAAAACAGAACCAGTGAAAAAAAGTGCTAAAGTACAGAGAGATTTCTACTCCAGTTATCCAGTGTTCTGGTGCTGAGATGGAACTAATCATGCATAGCAGCTTAGCAGAGATTTGGATCTGAAAAAGAAATCCACTTGCACTCTTTAATAAAGCCTAGATGACTCAGTCCGTCCTGCCCAAAACACCATCCATCCAATAGAGATCAAAGACTCCAGCCAAGGAAAATCACTTTCAATAATAATTAATACTGGTGTTGCACCCTCCTTGTTTAGCTAGGAGGAGCTAGACCATTATGGTTAGTCAGGAGCTGGTTAGCAGGTCAGGTGTGATAGCCAGAGAGGGTCAAATTGTGGTCAGGGCAGCCCCTCTGCAATTTCCCCCTGATCTGAGGCTTTCGGAGGAGGGCCTTGGAGGCAGTGGGTGGATCTGAGGAGTGGTTGGCTGCACTCTTGAGGGACCTCAGCCAATCCCAACAGAAGACTTGGCAAGGGGCTAGGACTCCCTTAAAAGTGTAAGAGCCTGCTCAGTAGCAGGTGTGTGGAGGTGGAAGAGGTGTAGAGAGCTGGAGGAAGCATGCAGCTGGAAGAGGAAGGCAGCCAGGAGGTTTAGTGGGATGGGGCCTGCCTGAGAGCCTGGAGCTGGAAAGGAGGAAAACTTGGGGCCCACTGGCCCCCTGAGTGAGGACCACCTGTATGGCAGGAAAGGAGCAGCCCAGCTGATAGGCCTGCAACCGCAACCTACCCGCAAGCGGTACACGAGAGGATCTGAGTGAGTACACCTGCACCCCTCTGGGCAGATAGGGGAAGGAGCACTCTGGTGGGAAACAAGATTAACCCCTACTAGTGACTATTCACCTTTACAGGAGCCAGGGGCTCAGGCATTGAGTCTTCAAATGGTTGGGTGAAGTGAAGTTCATCTAGGGTCTGGGGTGTTACAACTATGAGCTGCTGGCCAGCAATACAACAGAGACTGCATCAGAAAAGAGATGCTTGTGAATAGTTCAGGAAGTTGTCCTGAGATTTCGGTTCCCTTGGACATACTGTACCCTATCCAAGTTCTAATCCCCTCAATAAATAACAAAACCAATGCTCACGGACTGTTTTTTTGTCTCTGGATGAAAGACAAAGACTTGGGGGGCCCAAGTTCATCAGAAATTCCTAAGGGGGGTAATACTTTATTGCTTAGAAGATAAAAGCAAGGAAAAGCTTCACAGTGCAGTAAGCCTACATTCAGCATTTATTAATTAAATAATTGAAGTTACAAATCAGCAGTAAAGATACAGCATTTCAAACACTATACAGCTCAGGGTACCGCTGCAAATCCTAGCAGTGGGTGCTTGTGATGACGTCACTCAATCAGATCAACCGGACACGTTTCACCCAAAGGGGCATCTTCAAAAGAAGTCCTTCTTTGAATCCGCCCCTTTGTGTGAAACTGGGGTGGAACCTGGCACAACTTGGTGGGAATCCAGGCCCAATCCAGGTCTAATCTAATCTATCTATCTATCTAATATCCAATAGAGTCATTGCACTCCAAATTTTTTTGCTCAATGTCAGGATTTCTTTAGTTTAATTTTTATCTTTATTTATCTATATATCGTATCTGTCTTAAATATCGAATAGAGTCACTGCATTTCAAACTTTTTTGCTCAGTCAGAATTTCTCTATTTTCATATTTATCTTTATCTGTTTATACATCTGTCTATTAAATATCCAATAGAATCACTGTCTATCTATCTACAGTTGTGACCAAAATTATTCAACCCCCAATGCTGTAAAGGGGTTTAGGGACTATAGTGTACATTTGGAATTGTATTCAGAATCAAATCCTACAAGGACGTTGTAACTACCCAAATGCAACTAAAATGACATCAATTGTTTATGTAATACAGTAGTAAATGGTTCTTATGTGGTTTCTTCATTGCCACAATTATTCAACCCCTTAAAGACTACCACTCTGAAGAACAGAGGTTCATACAGGTGCTTTCCATCAGGTATTGAAAACACCTGTGGATGTCACCGAGCAGCAATCAAGCATAATAAGCACCAATTAGGCAGCTTTAAAATGACTGTGATACTCAGCTCCTTCTAGACATTTACTGGTGTGGTTACAAACATGGTGAAGGCAAGAGAATGGTCCAGGAAGACAAGAGAAGAGGTGATTTCTCTTCACAGGAAGGGCAATGGCTATAAGAAGATTGCAAAGATGTTAAACATACCAAGAGACACCTTAGGAAGCATCATTCGCAAATTCAAGGCAAAGGGCACTGTTGAAACGCTACCTGGTCGTGGCAGAAAGAAGATGCTGACTTCGACTGCTGTGCGCTACCTGAAGCGTAGAGTGGAGAGAAGTCCCCGTGTGACTGCTGAGGAACTGAGAAAAGATTTGTCAGATGTGGGTACAGAAGTTTCAGCCCAGACAATAAGACGCACACTGCGTAATGAAGGCCTCCGTGCCAGAACTCCCAGGCGTACCCCCTTGCTGTCTCCAAAGAATAAGAAGAGTCGACTGCAGTATGCCAAAAGCCATGTGGACAAACCACAAAAGTTGTGGGATAGTGTTCTGTGGACTGATGAAACAAAATTAGAACTGTTTGGGCCCATGGATCAACGCTATGTTTGGAGGAGGAAGAACAAGGCCTATGATGAAAAGAACACCTTGCCTACTGTGAAGCATGGTGGAGGGTCAATCATGCTTTGGGGCTGTTTTGCTTCTGCAGGTACAGGGAAGCTTCAGCGTGTGCAAGGTACCATGAATTCTCTTCAGTACCAGGAGATATTGGATGGAAACGTGATGCAGTCCGTCACACACCTGAGGCTTGGGAGACGTTGGACCTTTCAACAGGACAATGATCCCAAGCATACCTCCAAGTCCACTAGAGCATGGTTGCAGAGGAAAGGCTGGAACATTTTGGAGTGGCCATCGCAGTCACCAGACTTAAATCCGATTGAGAACCTCTGGTGGGACTTAAAGAAAGCAGTTGCAGTGCGCAAGCCTAAGAATGTGACTGAACTGGAGGCCTTTGCCCATGAAGAATGGGCGAAGATACCCGTAGATCGCTGCAAGACACTTGTGTCAAGCTATGCTTCACGTTTAAAAGCTGTTATAACTGTAAAAGGATGCTGTACTAAGTACTAAGATTGAATGTCACTTGGGGGTTGAATAAAACTGATAATGCTGTGAGCACAGAAAAGACATTTGTGGTTATTTCATTATAACTGTTATGTTATATTTGTCTGACCTACAAGTGCCTCTTTAATGTAAATGTAAGCAAGATGACTGAATGATCAAAAGCAATGTCAAACTGGCCAAAACACTCAATTTCAGTGGGGGTTGAATAATTTTGGTCACAACTGTATCTATCTATCTATCTATCTATCTATCTGTCTGTCTGTCTGTCTGTCTGTCTGTCTGTCTGTCTGTCTGTCTGTCTATCTATCTATCCCTGCTGCATAGATTTATACTAGCGACCCTCTTGGTGTGGCCATTTGTGATCCCCAGTTGTTTGTAGCCGCAGAACTGAACTCTGCTCAGTTGACTTGGGCCTAGTAGTATGTATTCTCAAGGCCTGTTGATCTTGCTTGTTATTCTGTGCAGTATCCCAGCATTGTAATATCAGACATCTGCTGCTCGGTTATTTCACTTCTCTGCAATACTTTCCATGAAGCAGCCCCATTGATACTCTCTCTTACAGGCCAGGTACAAGTGTTTGAGGGATTGCAGAAATTTCCTGCCTTTTCATTCTGTGGTGGCTTGAGCAGCCAGGTTGTGAGTGGAATGCATTTAATGAATGGTTTATACAGTTTGCTAAATATCTCCACATGTTCCTCAACAGAAATTTTATATAAATATTATTTTTCTGCCGTGTCTTGTACATTCTATCTTCCTGCGCTCTTTGGATTTTTACCGAGTATGAATGCCACTGAAAATTTCAGCTGTTTGTTTATTTGTATTTTTTTCCTACATGCAACATTAGAACCAGAAAAAGACTTTTATATATCTCACAGTACAATCTTCTTCCTCAGCATTTGTGTTCATTCAAGCAAATTCCTTACAAAGTACTTAGTAACAGGCAGGTACAATTACGCATGAATGCACAAACAGAAAAGATTTGATCACTAGCCAACAGCCGTTGAATATGTTTTATAAATCCACAAGAAAGTTTAATTAAATTAACTTACTGCCACATATGAGATGACACGTGAAAAATAGCTTTAAAAGCCTATATTTTTTGTGTTGCATATAAAACCTTAAAACCAGTGTGTTTCGGCATGGTTCAACAAAAATTTCTCATCACAATATAGCATTTTCAATGTATGCACTAATCACATATCTTATATTCATGCTAGATCCTTAAGGTCAACGTGTTTCTCATGTATAGCTTCTTCAGGACCTCATCTTGGGATCCAGAGAGACAGTTAAATCTGATGAAGTGCAACACTGAAAATACAGTGGATGTGAAAGGTCTTCACACCCCTGTTAAAATGTCAGGTTTCTGTGATTTAAAAAAAATGAGACAAAGATAAATCATTTCAGAACTTTTTCCACCTTTAATGTAACCTATAAACTGTACAACTCAGTTGAACAATAAACTGAAATCTTTTAGGTGAAGGGAAGTAAAAATAAAAAATAAAATAATATTGTTGCATAAGTGTGCACCCCCTAAACAAAACTTTGTTAAAGCACCTTTTGATTTTATTTCAGCACTCAGTCTTTTTGGGTATGCGTCTATCAGTATGGCACATCTTGACTTGGCAATATTTGCCCACTCTTCCTTGCAAAAACATTCCAAATCTGTCAGATTGCGAGGGCATCTCCTGTGCACAGCCCTCTTCAGATCACCCCACAGATTTTTGATCAGATTTAGGCCTGGGCTCTGACTGGGCCATTCCACAACTTGAATCTTCTTCTGGTGAAGCCATTCCTTTGTTGATTTGGATGTATGCTTTGGGTCGTTGTCATGATGAAAGATGAAGTTCCTCTTCATGTACAGCTTTCTAGCAGAAGCCTGAAGGTTTTGTGCCAATATTGACTGGTATTTGGAACTGTTCATAATTCCCTCTACCTTGACTAAGGACCCAGTTCCAGCTGAAGAAAAACAGCCCCAAAGCATGATGCTGCCACCACCATGCTTCCCTGTGGGTATGGTGTTCTTTTGGTGATGTGCAGTGTTGTTTTTGTGCCAAACATATCTTGTGCAATTATGGCCAAAAAGTTCCAAATTGGTTTCATAAAACCATAACACTTTTTTCCACATGCTTTTGGGAGATTTCAGATGTGTTTTTAGCTGGCCTTGGATGTTTTTCTTTGTAAGAAAAGGCTTCTGTCTTGTCACTCTGCCCCATAGCCCAGACATATGAAGACATATGTTGTCACATGTAACACACATCCAGTACTTGCCAGATATTCCTGCAGCTCCTTTAATGTTGCTGTAGGACTCTTAGCAGCCTCCCAGACCAGTTTTCTTTTCCTCTTTTCATCAATTTTGGAGGGACGTCAAGTTCTTGGTAATGTCACTGTTGCACCATATTTTCTCCACTTGATGATGACTGTCTTCACTGTGTTCCATGGTATATCTAATGCTTTGGAAATTCTTTTGTACCCTTCTCCTGACTGATACCTTTTAACAATGAGATCCCTCTGATGTTTTGGAAGCTCTCTGTGGACCATGGCTTTTGCTGTAGGATGCGACTAAGAAAATGTCAGGGAAGACTGACTAGAACAGCTAAACTTTATTTGGGGTTAATCAGAAGCACGTTAAATGATGGCAGGTGTGTACTGACTCCTATTTAATATGATTGTGAATGTGACTGCTTAATTCTGAACACAGCTATATCCCCAGTTATAAGAGGGTGTGCACACTTATGCAACCAGACTATGTTAGTTTTTTATGGTTACTTCCACCCCCCAAAGATTTCAGTTTTTTTTCAATTGAGTTGTACAGTTTATAGGTCACATTAAAGATGGAAAAAGTTCTGAAATGATTTATGTTTTTCTAATTTTTTTACATCACAGAAACCTGACATTTTAACAGGGGTGAGTAGACTTTTTATATCCACTGTCTATGTAAAATGCTGCATAAATTGATGGTGCTATATAAGTACCTGTAATAAATAAATAAATAAATAAATAAAAACTTGGATGGAGTAATAGGGATTATGGGATGCCCAACTTTACTGAATCAATGCACGAGGACAACTTTCTTCCTATTTATACTGTAGAAACAGATTCTGGACTGTTCTCTCTTCCTTGAAAGCGGTTAGTCTTTGCAGATCAGTAGTAACTGACCCTTATGGGCTAGGGACTCACAGCACCCCCCCCCCCCCTAAAAGTTAGCTTAGCTCATTGCAAACTACATGCAGAGATGTCACCTCTCCCCTGTAGAACTGCTCCCAGCTCTACAGCCTGCAGACAATGCCAGCCCTCCTGGCTGCTCTGAAGTTCTCACAGGACAAGGATACAGCATTAAGCACAACTCTGTCCTTAGAATGCTTGATATAAGTAGCAGTCTCTCCCTTTGTAAATACCTGGGTGTGCTGATGTACTCACTCGGTCTTTCTTGCTCCCACTGCTTCCAGGCTTGGTTCCTGTCCATGCCGTACTGTTGAATGGACACTCCTGAGCCAGCCTGAGCCTAGCCTGGAGGCCACCCCCCCCCCAGACCTAGGGGACCCTCCCAGGCCACCATCAGTCTCCTTAGCACATGATCTTCCACCTGACTTCCGTGCCAGCCTCACTCCTCCTGACCATATTTATGGGCTGGTCTCACCACTCCATCAAGGGCTGAGGATTGGTTAAACTCCCATAAACATGAAGATTAGGTCTCCACCTCTTCTGCCCACTGGCTTCTTGATGGTTACATGGTCCTCCAGAACCAGGTGGAGGTGATAGAGTCCCAACCTGTTAAGCCATCCAGCTTGACACGCAGTAACCTGACCTTAATGACAGACTCAAACAGTTACTATGATTCACACACAATAGATTTGCCTACACTATGCTAGTAGCACACTAGAGGGTATGACACTGGTTTGATTACTTCTCCTACCTTCTAGAACCCTCTGAATGGTTCTGAAACATAGGTGTGGAGTAAGGCAAACAAGCATCATGAATATTTATACTGTCTCGGCCAATACCTGTGGGAAGATTGCACAGATGGGTGCTGGGAAACCGTATAAACAGTTTGAGACCTGGAACAGAATTGTCTTGTCCCTGAGGAGCAGCACACAGCCTGGAGGTCTTATTGCCCCTCAGGCCACCTGCCACGTGTTTGCCGATCATTGTGGTCCCAGCTGTGTGAGCTGGAGGCCCGGGTTGTGCTGGAAGTTTGCTGGAGCTGAATAAGGGAGGGGGGCTGTCTGTGGATCTAGTCTGGCATCACAGGGAGAAAGTGTTTGGAAGGCATTGGAAAGAGGCAGCCAATTGTCTGAAGACATTTGTAAGTAAAGACAGTTGTGAGAGATCCTATAAACTGTGGAGATTACTTTCTAAAACTGGAGTGTGCATAAATTGGTAAAGCTCTGAATAGAAACCAATCAGTTTCTTGTTTTTTTTTTGTCAAAGCCTAATTGAACAAGTTGAAGATTGGATACTATGCACAGCAGCACCAGATTCTGAGTGCACCAGTTTTAGTAGCAGCTTTCTGGCGTTAGAGAGTCAACTATGTGTTTAACGGGAACAAAGTGTTTAGAGTCCTGAAAAGCTTATTCTATTTACTTTTTAGAGAAAGGACTTTGCTTGGACCATCCACAGAAGAAGACTAAATTTCTCAAGCTACTGCTACAACAACTTAGTCCACTCTAAAACTTGTGCAAGGACTTGGCTCATAGTCCCACAGAAGAAAGAGTGTCCTCCTGTTTGTACATAGCTTTGGAGTATCTCACTCAATTCCCTACCTCCATCTAAGTTACCCCAAAAATAAAAACACCAAAAAGAATACTCCTGGACTGTTCATTGAGCCAAGGAGTAACTGTGACCATATACCTGACTTTGAGCAACTACAGGGAAAGAACCTTGGACTTCTTCCTAGCGGCTCCTATGGGGGTAGCGCTACATTACTTTTTTCTGTCCATCCTTTTTTTGTTTTGTTTTTTCCTCTGATTTTTTACAATGGATCTTTCTAAGATAAATATCAAATGGGGCCCAAAGAATTTTTAAGAGGGCTGTAGGAAGCACAAATATGGAATCGCTGACTCCTAAAGGGGATGTAATGGCAGTGATCTCTATCAGTCTCACATAATGTGAATCCAGTCTATGACCGAACTAGCAGCCTACGCCACACTAATATCTAGTTCCTTTTCTACAGCAAAAGTAAACACAATCTGTGACACAACACACAATTTAACATTTCCTGCCTTCTTACAAAATTTGTGAAATAAAATATTGAACACATTTTTTTTTAACTCTGAATAGCCCACCATTGAAAACCAAGATAAAAAAATATCATATCTTTTACCCCAAATCAACCTGCTGATTGGACTATGACCACGTCTAATGGCGGTAAAGTTATGGACTATAAATAGGATTATTAATAATATAAAGAAATAAGAACCATGCAGTACAAATATTACTAGTGATAAATCACAAAATCTTGCTAGAAAAACATAATTTGAATGCCAATTATACCAGAGAAAATTTTATAATAAAGAAAATATATGTCTATTATATGGATTTATAACAAACTGTGGGGTTTATTTACTAAAGCTGGTTCACTCAGAATCTGGTGCACCTGTGCATGGTAACCAATCAGCTTCTACCATCAGCTTGTTCAGTTAAGCTTTAGCAATAAAACCTGTAAACTGATTGGTTTTTATGTGGAAGTGCACGATATTCTGAGTGAACCAGCTTTAGTAAATAAACCCCTGTATGTCTTAGAAAATTAATACCATTCACTGTGATAAAACATAAGTTTGGACATAAGTCCCAACTGTCCATATATTCTTATAGGTATCCTTATTCTAAAATAATCCAACTGTGTCATCTGTCACTTTTCCACTCAATGTTAATAATCCTCCATTTTATAATGTCATCACGTGCAGATAACTCTTCACCAAGAATAGTATGCTTTCACCTTTTTAAAAGACCTCATAAATAGATCTAATGCGCTTCCCCTTGTAGTGGGGTCCCCTATATCACAGATGCAATAGCTTCTTCCAATCCACTGGTGCTCCTCAATCCATCTCCATCCTTTGTAATCCTTGGGTGGATATTGGTAATACACTCGGAGTAAAGAAGAAAAAATAGTGCTCTCCGAATAAAAACTACTATTTATTAGTGAAAATGTGAATACACTCAACTTTTAGGGAGCTCAAAACTGGTGCACACAGTATACAGAAATGTTGAAAACAACCAACAAAATGATGAAACCATATAATTCCGGTTTGTGCTATGTGATATCATCGGCTCCTCCCAACGCGTTACATTATTTAACCATGTGACTTCATCAGGGAATTATACACATAAGATTATTACTGCAGTGACCAAAACCTCAATGTTTGGATTCCTGGAACTGTAGCTCAAATGCTTTCTATATTCAAGAGAATACGTGCAAAAATTGGATGCAAGGAAAAGGGCTGCTCTTAGTCCGGTGTTATCCTAAAATTTGATTGGATATTTTTTAATCATGTTTAATTTCTTCTTTTGACAGCCTATTATAGCCATATGCAGCAAGAACTGCATCATTTTCATCCTTAAATTCTACATACAAGTCTATACACAAACAATACATAGGCAGCATGGTTTGTTAGCAAAATGCAGCAATTTGTGTTATAAAAGCAAAAGTAGTGGTAGTGCTGATTATATTGTTATTCATTGTTTGGGGGTGAAAAAAGCCACTTTAATTGTGCGCTCCTATGTATGACACGTCTTTTGATATATCTATAAAAACATTGGTTTGCCCATGGGACTTTATATGAAGCGCCACACACACAGTCACTGCATACATAATATATATGATTACTGATTTATTGATAGAAGTACAATTCTTAATACATTACATGGAAAACAGATAAAATAATATCAAGCTGATTTGTACTGCAGTAGTTCCATAGCAATACGTGATTAAATATTCCAAGTGTTAATACATGATTAGATTAAAAAATGTATTCTAGAACTCAACAGGTTTCGTGAATCCCTGTTCACTGCTTCAGAAGTAGATGTTCGTATAAATATAATTCAGATAAAAGTATATACACATGGCAATATTTCCAAATGGTGATCGCCAGAAATATCTGATCTGGGAGCTGTGGAAGTAGGACCCGCGAGGACCCAAGGGAACTCAAGGGGGGCAACATGGGTAAAGTAAAGGTTCATCTAATCCATAATATCTCCCAGAATAGTTACATGAGTAAAACATATTGGAGATTCAGAGCCAAAGTGTTGCTCCACAGTCTCTTGATAAAAAGAAAAAAAAATATTACCATGCTCACATGCTGGTACAGGCCTCTTTAAGTCCATTCCCCACAACTATATGGCTTCCTGGACTCAAAAAGGGAAAATAAGTTTCTCTGATTCCCACCCTATACAGCTCAGAGAGGCCATATCTGATGAGGCAGAGGTAGATGGGTAAGTGATCTGTAGCCAGGTGAGAGGTCCTCCATTGTTAGAACCAGTGCACTGGCAGCCAGGCAGGAACCTAATAGCATGGAGCTTCTCTAGAAACCCTGCTTCTGTGGAGAGCCCACAGCTACCAGAGTACCCCAGTTCCAGTGGTGTTGCACTTTGTCCTTGGATTCCTCCAGTTGTCTACCCATGTTATCAGAGCAACCATGAACTTCACAAAGAGGTATTCTGTTTATGAAATTAAGCACAAGTAGCTGTTTGTGTTATGAATTGTTTTACAGAAGTTATTCTTACCTAGACTTTCTGTTGCTATAGAGCAGTGGTGGCGAACCTATGGCACGCGTGCCACAGTGGGAACGCAGAGCCCTCTCTGTAGGCACACGAACCAAATCTCCCAAGCATCGCCCCAGCAGCTGAGCATCAGATAACAGCATACATAGGTGCCATGCACATGCTCGGAAAGGAATAGTGGCGCCAGGCGATGAGGTCACGAGCTGCGACTTATTAGCCACGACTCGTCCGAGCTTTCGCATGGCCGGTCAGTGCACTGCCAAGGATATATACAGTATATTGGACTGGCTGTGAGTTTTAATACATTCGTTTTTATTAACACAAGCGTGTGCTGGTGGTCAGTGGAACTTTGCCCCTTGTGCTGGTGGTCAGTGGAACTTTGCCCCTTGTGCTGGTGGTCAGGGGAACTTTGCCCCCTTGTGCTGGTGGTCAGGGGAACTTTGTCCCCTTGTGCTGGTGGTCAGTGGAACTTTGCCCCCTTGTGCTGGTAGTCAGTGGAACCTTGCACCTTGTGCTGGTGGTCAGTGGAACTTTGTCTCCTTGTGCTGGTGGTCAGTGGAACCTTGCTGCTTGTGCTGGTGGTCAGTGGAACTTTGCCCCCTTGTGCTGGTGGTCAGTGGAACTTTGCTCCCTTGTGCTGGTGGTCAGTGGAACCTTGCCCCTTGTGCTGGTGGTCAGTGGAACTTTGCCCCCTTGTGCTGGCGGTCAGTGGAACTTTGCTCCCTTGTTCTGATGGTCAGTGGGAGCAACATTGCAACATTACAAAACTGACAGTTACAGCTATGACTTGCAGAGGCATAATGGAACTTGTAGTCCTGCAACAGCTGGAGAGCCGCAGTTTGCCCACCCCTGGTCTATACTGCTGTTCTGCTTGAACATCCAAAGCTGTTAACCACTGCAGCACCAGAGGTTCGGAGACAGGAAAAAGACAAGCATTCCTTCAGTAACGATTTCTCCAGCTACCTGCACAAAGTTGGGCACACTTCATTACAGGTAAGTAATGTGCCAAAAGCTGAAATGTACCATAGCTATATAATTATTCCTAATATATAATATATGCCTGCGACAGTACAAAAACCTGTCTTCAGGGAACTTAAAGCGGAGTTCCACAGAAAAGGGGAAGTTCCGCTTTAATGCTTTGTCCCCCACTCCCCATTAAGGATTGGCACCTTTGGGGAGTGGGGGGGGGAGCAGGTACTCGAATTTGACAGGTACCTGCTCCCACTCCACTTCCACTGCGATTGCCTAGTTGATCAGAAGTGGAAGTTGTCCTCCCTCCCTCCCTGTAGTCTTCTGGGACATGTGACAGGTCCCAAAAGACTACGGGGCCATTCACAAAGCGCAGCGCTTCTCCCACATGTGCAGTGGGCACCGAGCTGTGAAGCTGCAAGCTGTCCTTCTGGGTGCCCACACTAAAGATGCCAGCACCAGGGAGAGAAGACGGCGAAGAACCAGCGGTGGTGAGGAATCCGCTGGACCAAGGGACAGGTAAGTGTCTGTATTTTAAAAGTCAGCAGCTACAGTTTGTGTAGCTGCTGACTTTTTTTTTTCCAGCTGGAACTACACTTTAACTCTCTATTCTCATCATTTACATGGGGTGCCACTAGACCTAAATCGAAACTAGCCACACTACAATAGAATAACGCCGAAACAGGTATAGTCCTGCCAGAAATGTTTTAGAATTACTTAGCAGGAAAACTAAAACACTTAATCACTTGGGGGCCTCCCTGTAGTTTACCTAGGAAGTACACTTGGCAGATGTTCTTAGGACCAGACAGTTGTTGACATTCTGTTACAATTAAGAATACACGATGTTTTATGAATGGACATGGAGCGCGTGTGATCCACTATCATCACTGTATGCACTATATGAGAGGCAGAACTGTAAAGTGTCAACACTGAATGTTTGACATTTACTGTACTTTTGGGGATGATAGAAAGTATCAGTTCTAACTAACGCATCAGCCATCCGCACATGGGACACACACAGGGGTGGACTGACCATTTGGAAACTCGGGCACTGCCCGAGGGCCCGGGAACAGTAGGGGGCCCCATGAGATGCCCTTGGTACCTTTTTCATAGGCTTTTTTGAGTTTGGGCAAGGACACAGGGGCCCCATGACCCCCTATTGCCCGGGGGCCCCAGTAGGGGCCCCATGAGATGCCCCTGGTACCTTCTTCATAGGCTTTTTTGAGTTTGGGCAAGGACACAGGGTCCCCATGATCCCCTATTGCCCGGGGGCCCCATGAGTTGTCAGTCTGCCCGTGGACACAAATAATTATATGTAATTTGATGGCACATAACAAATGTGCCTAAAATTTATCTTTTCACAGGTCAGTATTAAAGTCACAAGGCCCCCAAGGGCCCCATTCCACCCTTTTTTCCCCACTTGATACACAGCAAACTGGGTAAAACTCTACTGGCTATTACATTTTAAAAGTAGATCACTGCTCCCTGCTATGTCTACAGAGGAATGGGATGATATATGCTCCTCTCATATCATATATTGGTCTCACCAGTGGTTAATAGTAGATTAGTTCAATTGTATATTATACCCTGAATATACCTATCTCCTGTTTGACTGCAAATAATGGGATGTATGGCCTCTTCCAACTGTATACCATGTAAAGAACCTCAGGTAGGTTTCACGCACTTCATTTGGAGTTGTCAGATTATATCTGAGTTTTAGCAGCAAAGTGGTTACTGCGTTCACTACCTTACTGCAGGTCAATCTTCCCTGTACACGTCATGTTAGTTTATTTGGTCTACTGGATGAATTATATTGGCCAAACTTTGTGTATGCCTAGCAAAACCATAGATATTAAAAAGATGAGTCCATCCTCCCCAGTGTAGCCCAGTGGAAATCATGGGTTAATCAGATTATCTTTTATGGAAAAGGTATATATGGGAATAGGAACTGTCCACAAAATTCCATTAACTTTGGGACCTGTGATGTTATTCTACTCTCACATTAATTTCAAGGTGACTTCCCCATAGCCTTACAGCTATAATTATCTCATTCAGTATTTATAGTGAGCTTCTTGGAGACTTGTTTTAGAATCAAACACAAAAAGAAAGCACATCAGCCTAATGCATTAGCATAAGACTTTCATGAATAAAAAAGGAAGAATGCCAAACTACTCACAAAAATAAATGATCAATAGCATGTAACAGTCCAACAAACCTATGAGAGCAAGTCCATCCACCAGGGTACAGCTTACGAGTGTCAAGGGCGAGACCCTGTTCCTCAGAGCTGTGAGGAAGAGGGTCTGCAAGAAAAGACAGAGAGAACTGACAGAGCTACAGCCTTTGTGCACAAGCACTGGGACATTGTGTTGGATGGTAAGGAGGACCAAGGCACAAGGCCTCAACAACAGGGCCGCTAGAGAGAGCCACGAGGATGAATATTGTTTCTTTTCCTATTGACTGGGGAAGTCCCCTACGTGGAAAGCTATTTCTTTGTGAATTTTCATTCTGTTGTAATAAATGTGGGCAGAAAAAGAATTAAAAATAAATATCTGGCTTGGACTGAACTCACTGGCAAGAGCTACACATGAGTTAAACAACCTCCAAATTGTCACAATATGTAGCGCAGACCCCAGACCAGGTGCGGACTGACCATTTGGAAACTCGGGCACTGCCCGAGGGCCCGGAGTCAGTAGGGGGCCCCATGAGATGCCCCTGGTACCTTTTTCATAGGCATTTTTGAGTTTGGGCAAGGACACAGGGGCCCCATGATCCCCTATTGACCAGGGGCCCCATGAGTTGTCAGTCCGCCCCTGCCCCAGACTGGTCCTGCTGTTTGTCCTAGGTTTGGTTCTCTGAAAGGTGCGAAGCAGCCCAGCATAAGGTATTTTCATGCAGGCACACTGCATTTTTTTTTCAGTTTTTCACACAGTGAGGAGGCTGATAGTGTCTTTTTGTGATTTTTATTGTTTGTAGAACTGGGATAGTGATTAGGGTGAGCCTTGGATACCCAGAACTAATGTAAACTTGGTTGAGGACAGTATCTGGAAACAGTTACCTTCTACAGAAAAGTCTCAGTGTAAACAATGTGGACAATTCAGCATTGGGGATCATACACTGGAAACAGCCCTGGCCAGCACAATCTGGAACAGTCTTTCCAATAAAAGCACAACAGCAACAGTCTCTCCCCAGGACTTCTCTCAGGTGTCGACTCACTGTGTCCCCGTATACATGGACATCTCCTTCCAGTATCAGCCAACGCTGTACCGTGGCTTCCCAGCCAAATCCTTCTCAGACTTTGTTCCAAATGTTCCTGCAGCTTGTAGTTGGTTCTCCGGCCAAATCCTTCTCAGATTTTGTTCCAATTGTTCCTGCAGCTTGTAGTTGGTACTCCGGCCAAATCCTTCTCAGATTTTGCTCCAAATGTTCCTGCAGCTTGTAGTTGGTTCTCCGGCCAAATCCTTCTCAGACTTTTCTCCAAATGTTCCTGCAGCTTGTAGATGGTTATTTGGCCACATTCTTCTCAGGCTTTGCTCCAGCTGTTCCTGCAGCTTGTAGTTGGTTCTCCAACTCTTCCATGAACTAGAACCACACAGAACTTCCTGCAGACTTCTCAGAAACAGCTTGGAAGGTTTGACAGCACTTCCAGGCTGGGTCACTCTCCAGCAGGCAAAGGACCCTGCTGTTTCAGGCTCCATACATTTTATAAAGAATGTCCTTTATACTGCACTTAGAGGCACTTTTCTTCTTCCTTTGTATCCATACATTTTATACACCTCTCAGTCCCCTGCTGGTCACTCTCCTGACCAGGGATTGGCTAAGGCTCTATATATGATCAGCTCAGGCTCTACCCTCTCCATTCACTATGTTCCAGCACATTCTGGAAGGAAAGAGGGAGACAGGGAAGCATACAGCTGCAGAACCCAGAACAGCCCAAATCAATCGAACCCAGCTCCACTAAGTACAGAGGAGCTCAAAATAAACTATATTTACCTACAGTAAATCCTATCTAACCTAGTAGCACCTAACTAGGAGGGTGCTACATATTTTTATAAATACTTTTCCCCCCTTGTTTTATTAGTTATCAAATGACCTCTGTTCTCAGCTGCATAAGAAGCTTAGAGAATTGGGGGTGTAGATTACAGGGGGTGTATAAGCAAAGGCAAAGAAACAGCAGTACACTGATCTTCCCAGTGATTAGCTGTGCAGTGGGGCTGTCTGAGCATTCGGGTATAGGCAGGCTGGGCACCCAAGTAGAATGTAAAGAAGAAAACTGACCACACTGGAATAGGTGAACTTCCATGCCTAGTGTGGTCAGTTTTAAATATGAACGGAAGGGAACTGGCAGGAGCACCAGGCATTTCACACAAAAGAAGCAATACAAAGAGAACAGGATACTTTTTCATACAATCACATATAGACGCATATCAGGAATATGAAATGTTGAAGTAACATACACTTTGAGTGTGCCACTGCTGAATAGTATAACTGAGTGATGCTTGAAAGAGTGTGGAGAGTCTGATTTCATACTCAGTACTTCACCCTCCCCCCCTTTACTTTTTTCCCCTGCTTACCTGATTCTGTGTTCTACATAATAAAGATACTCACCCTCCCAGCAGATCCAGCTCTATCTTGCTGAGATCCTCTTCTCTGCAACCCCTCACTCAGGTCCCGTATCATCATCTTCTCCTAGGAAATCATCAGGAGGCTGTCGGTTCTTCTGGGTTCAGGCTCCGGATGCAGACAAGGGTGAAGATCTGCTTTAGGCCATATTTTTTTGAACTTATTGTTTACTGAAAAATGTCAAGTCCTGAGCATTCTGGGCAGTATATTACACACCTGTTTCTGTGTCTGGAAACATTATTTTTTAATATGCATTTTCTGCTTATTTATATTCATTTTCCATGATTGCTAGTCTGCCTTTCTATTAGAGAGATTTCAAACATTCTTAACATTTTATTCAAGCCTAAGCCTGAGGTCAGCAATGATGGTATTAGTACTAAAAGCAGCAATGAAAAAACCCAGACAAGTTTTTGACTTGACTGTAAGAGGAAGGAGGAGAGCATATGATGTTAAAAGGAGTTCATAGTTCAGAAAAATATAAAACCATGTCTTCTCCCTTTTGTTTGGTGTTCTGTACAGTTAAAACGCAGTTCGCCTATAAAAAAGGAATATGCTTTCAAATCTAATATTATTTTAAACTAAATAATCACACAAGTGGCAGAGCATGTATGAAACAGCATCATCATTCAAGTGCAGCGGATAAGATAGGATGCTGTCAGGAATGGACTTGCCAATGGTGGTGGGACTCACCTGCCTAGTGGGCTGCAGTACCAGGGCTGGCCAGCGGGTGCTCTCAGCAACCAGAAGCTCACTCCTGCAGTCGGCCATCACCTGAGGCTGATTGCAGGAGGTGTATTTAAGGAATGGCCAGACCTGCAGTCAATGCCTTGGTGTATGTTTCCCATGAGCCCCTGTACCTGCATCCTGTCTGCTTCCTGCCTGATTCCTGATTCTGCTTGATCCTGACCCTGAATGAACTCCGCCTGTCCTGACCTTGGCTATTCCTGACCACTCTCCAGCCTGCTCCTTTGGTACCTTGTCTGCCTGATTGTTCCTGACCTGGCCCGTCTGACTACGCTCTGCGTACTCCTTTGTGTCTTGTCTGACGATGATTCCTGACCCGGCCCGCCTGACCACTCCACCTCACCAGCCCTGACTGCTCTTATCTGTGTACATTCCGTTATCAGTTGGAGGTTTGGTTTTGTTATATTGTGCGTTTTATTTGTGTATAACCCTTAATAAATTATATTGTTACACCATACTTGAGCCTGCGTTTCCCTGTGTCAGTTCACGCATCTCTGGTCTTACCGGGAGCCCTGACAGATGCAAGGCAGTTAAATTAAAAGCATTTATTTTTCTGATTTTTAGAGAGGCCCATAAGTACTACTGGCAATGCTCAATGGTTGGGATCAGCATCCATATGACACTGCTTCTATGCAATTACTACAAATACTTCTGTTCTTGTGTAAATTCTCCACCAGAACACTCATGCAGATCCTCCAGAGGCAAGGTTTGCTGAGTTGTTGGGAGAGACAGTTGAACAACCTCAACACTTAGCTAAGAACTTTAAAGATTAATTGCTCCACAGTGTCTGCAGCTACAGAGGTCAGTGAGGTCTTCTTTTTAAAGTGGAACTCCAATATTTCAAATATACCAACTTATAAAAGCTTGAAATGCCTAAATGCTGAAGCTAAAAAGGAGTCCATAGTTCAGAAAAATATAAAACCATGTCTTCCCTCTTTTGTTTGGTGTTCTGTACAGTTAAAAAGCAGTTCTGCCTATAAAGAACACCCTATGCTTTCAAATCTAATATTAGTTTTAACTAGATAATCGCACATCAGATCATGTATAAAACAGCATCATCCTAGATTGTAAGCTCCAAGGAGCAGGGCCCTCCTATCTCTCTTGTATTGAACTGTATTGCTGCTGTATTGTCTCCCGTTATATTGTAAAGTGCTGAGCAAACTGTTGGCGCTATATAAATTCTGTATAATAATAATAATCATTCAAGTGTAGCGGATAAGATAGGATGCAAAGCAGTTACATTAAAAGCATTTATTTTTCTGATTTTTAGAGAGGCCCATAAGTACTACTGACAATGCTCAATGGTTGGGATCAGCATCCATATGACACTGCTACTATATAATTACTACAGATACTTCTGTTCTTGCGTAAACTCTCCACCAGACCACTCAGGCAGACCCTCCAGAGGCAGGGTTTGCTGAGCTTTTGGGAAAGACAGTTGAACAATCTAAACACTTCAGCTAAGAACTTTGAGGATGAATTGCTCCACAGTGTCTGCAGCTGCAGAGGTAAGTGAGGTCTTCTTTTTAAACTGAAACTCCAATATTTTAAATAAACTGACTTATAAAGGCTTGAAATGCCTAAATGCTGATGCTAAAAGGAGTCCATAGTTCAGAAAAATATAAAACCATGTCTCCTCTCTTTTGTTTGGTGTTCTATACAGTTAAAAAGCAGTTCTGCCTATAAAGAACACCCTATGCTTTCAAATCTAATATTAGTTTTAACTAAATATTTGCACACGTGGCAGAGCACGTATGAAACAGCATCATCATTCAAGTGTAATGGATAAGATAGGATGCAAAGCAGTTAAATTAAAAGCATTTATTTTTCTGATTTTAGAGAGGCCCATATGTACTACTGGCAATGCTCAATGGTTGGTATCATCATCCATATGACACTGCTACTATACAATTACTACAAATACTTCTGTTTTTGCGTACATTTTCCACCAGACGACTCAGGCAGACTCTCCAGGAGCAAGGTTTGCTGAACTGTTGGGAGAAACATTTGAACAACCTCAACACTACAGTTAAGAACTTTGAGGATGAATTACTCCACAGTGCCTGCAACTACAGAGGTCAGTGAGGGCTTCTTTTTAAAGTGGAATGAAAATTATTTTAAATAAACCAACTGATAAACGCTTGAAATGCCTAAATGCTGATTTGTATCTGTTTTTTTTTTTTATTTAATTGTTTGCTTATTTATTGTGACTTGTTTAAGGGCTGAGTTAGCAATCTCTATTCATTTCTTCAGCAGTCAGCACTATAAAGTAGACATTGCACTCCAAGCATATATCTTCTGCAATAAAAAGCTTTCCTGCTGGGATTTTTTTTCAAAGATGGGCTTTAATGTTTATACTTTTTTTTGCAGTGGCATATGGGGAAGGTAGTTCAGCAGGGCTGAAAGCTGCTGTCTACCTAGACTATTGTTTCATCTTTATCCATCCATGCCCATGTTCAGAAGATGGGAACTTTGAGTTTCTAAGGACATTTTGACTAAAAGCCGTGACTAAAAGACTGACAGACTGTAAAGCTTTGCCATAAATGTTACAATTTGACTACACAATTTCTGGATAAACTACTTTAGGTAGTACAGATTTACTCCTTATACAGTCATAATCCAGCTTCCCTGCGGCATCAGCATCACCTGACTCTGGATTATGGCTGTATAAGATGTTTTAAAGGATTTTTTACATTTGGAGAAGGTAGAGACCTTAAAGGCAGAGAGTCTCTTAAAGAGGGTCTCTTAACAGGACATACACCAGGAGGCATATTTAAAGGAAGGAGATCCATAATTGAGGAATTCCCAGGGGGAAAACATGTCCAGACCTAATAACAAAAGTTATAGGTCCATGATTGGAGGTGAGCTCATTAGAGGATAGGTGGTGGGATCCACTTGCAGGCGATGTGGACTGCTGTGATTATTGAGCACAGAGTGGAGGAAGACAATGCCTGTTTACACAAATACATATTTTGGGGACTATAAGCACTGAACATGGAGGTTGTTTTATGGACTAATCTATTTGTTTGTCACATTTAATCTTTTGTGTATATGTATTATATTTGAATACTGTATTTTGCACAGCAAGGGATTGCCACATAACACATATATTATTGCCTAATCTTCACAGTGTAGAAACACAGTTATATGTGAGCAGCACCCTTTGAATATTTGCATAGTTTGATCAGAACACAATAGGAGAACATATTATTATTTAATACACACTTTAATTATTTATATTTTGTCAATAGTGGTAGCGCAGAAGTCACACTAGCCTGTGTCGACATGCATTTTATTACCATGAAAAGGGTTTTTTCATTCAAAAAAAGTCTATGGGAATGCAAAACCTGCTTGAAGCTGGTCAGAAGGTCAACTGCAGGTCATACGTACCTGTCAATGAATTCTGAATGATCACAGATGTGCATTAATGTGGTTGTAAACCCTTACATATACCCAATGAAGTGACAAGCCTCAAGTGAGGCACAGAGATTAACCAATTCCGCACCGCCCTATAGCAGAAATACTGTATATATACGTGATTTAGCATTTTCGGGTAGGGGGCGCATGCGCCCTACCCACATCCCGGCCTGTGATTACTCACCGGCACCCGCTGATCGCCGAGTAGGTCTGATGGGGGAGAGACCTGTGTATAAACAACACAGATCTCTCCTCTGTCAGCTCCTGCACATTGCTGTATAGGAGCTCCTGCTCCTGCACCCTGCTTTGTATGGCTCTGCATAGGAGAGCCATACAAAGCAGTGTGCTTACAGTGAAACACACACACAGCCAACATAGTGAAACACAGTTAACCCTTTGATTGCCCCACATGTTATCCCCTTCCTGCCCAGTGCCATTAGTACAGTGTTAGTGCTTTTTATTAGCACTGACCACTGTATTGGTGTATTGGTGTCACTGGGGATGTCAATGACACCAAGTCAGTTTCCCCCAAGTGTCAGAATGCCCGGTACAGTTCCGCAGTCCCGCTATAAGTTGCCGATCGCAGCCATTACTAGTAAAAGCATATTGCTCTGGTGAGTTTTATTTTACCGATTTTGGTGGTGGATTCACTTGGTGATATTATATTTTTTGGACACTATTGATTATTTGAACTTTCATATATTTTTGGACTTTATTTTTTGCTGTATTTTATATTTTTAGTTTTTTTTACTGATTATTATTGGCTTGATATATATTTGTATATACTTTAGCGCAACCTGTTTTTTTATTCTTCCTCCATACTCTGGGTCCTTGGTTTCCAAATGAGATACAAACGTTGCCCTCATCAGAAAAGAGGACTTTGGACCACTGAGCAACAGACCAGGTCTGTTTTTCTTTAGCCCAGGTAAGACGCTTCTGACTTTGCTTGTTGTTCAGGAGCGGCTTGACATTTGAATATGACATTTGAAGCCCATGTCCAGGATCCGTCTGTGTGTGGTGGATCTTGATACACTGACTCCAGCCTCAGTCCACTCTTTGTGAAAGTCCCCAACACTTATGAATGGCCTTTTCCTGACAATCCTCTCCAGGCTGCGGTCATCCCTGCTGCTTGTGCACCTTTTTCTTCCACACTTTTCCCTTCCACATAACTTTCTATTAATGTGCTTTGATACAGCACTTTGGGAACATCCAACTTCTTTTGCAATTACCTTTTGAGGCTTTCCCTCCTTATGGAGGGTGTCAATGATGGTTTTCTGCACAACTGTCACATCAGCAGTCTTTCCCATGATTGTTATTCCTACTGAACCAGACTGAGAGACCATTTAAAGGCTCAGGAACCCTTTGCAGGTGTTATGGCTTAATTATCTGATTAGAGTGGGACACTTTGAGCCTAGAATATTGCACCTTTTCACAATATTCTAATTTTCTGAGATTGTGGATTTGGGGTTTTCATGAGCTGTAAGCCATAATCATCACAGTTATGACAAATCACGGCTTGAACGATCTTGCTTCGCATGTAATGAGTCTACCTCATATATTAGTTTCACCTTTTAAGTTGCATTACTGAAATAAATGAACTTTTGCACGATATTCTAATTTTGCGAGTTTCACCTGTATATACCGCCATTCACTTAAACCAATTAATTTAAACGTATTGGGATTTTTTATTAGCAAAGACATGTAGCAGAATACATTTTGGCCTAAATTTATGATGAAATTTGATTTTTTAAATTTTTTTACTGGACATGTTTAATAGCAAAAAGTCAAATATATACCGTATTTTCCGGCGTATAAGACGACTGGGCGTATAAGACGACCCCCTACTTTTCCTGTTAAAATATAGGGTTTGGGCTATACTCGCCGTATAAGACTACCCCTCTTCCAACGCACACCAAATAAAAATTAAAAAACATCAGATTTGATTTCAATATGGTATGGTATTTCAGTATGGTATTCCAATGATGGAGTGCTATTCCTCCCACTGACACCAAAGATGGGGCACGATTCCTCGCTCTGACACCAATGATGGGGCACTATTCCTCCCACTGACACCAATGATGGGACCTATTCCTCCCACTGAAACCAATGATGGGACACTATTCCTCTCACTGACACCAATGATGGGACACTATTCCTCCCACTGACACCAATGATGGTGCCCCATCATTAGTGTCAGTGTGTGAGGAATAGTGTCCAATCATTAGTGTCAGTGGGAGGAATAGTACTCCATCAGTGTCAGTGGGAGGAATAGTGTCCCATCATTGGTGTCAGTGGGAGGAATAGTACCCCATCATTGGTATCAGAGCGAGGAATCGTGCCTCATCATTGGTGTCAGAGCGACGAATCGTGCCCCATCATTGGTGTCAGTGGGAGGAATAGCACCCCATCATTGGTGTCAGTGGGAGGAATCGCGCCCCATCATTGGTGTCAGTGGGAGGAATCGTGCCCCATCATTGGTATCAGTGGCAGGAATAGTGTCCCATCATTGGTGTCAGTGGGAGGAATTGTGCCCCATCATTGGTATCAGTGGCAGGACTAGTGTCCCATCATTGGTGTCAGTGGGAGGAATAGTGCCCCATCATTGGTATCAGTGGGGGGGAATAGTGCCCCGTCTTTGGTGTCAGTGGGAGGAATCGTGCCCCGTCATTGGTGTTAGTGGGAGGAATAGTGCCCCGTCATTGGTGTCAGTGGGAGGAATAGTGTCCCAACATTGGTGTCAGTGGGAGGAATAGTACCACATCATTGGTGTCAGTGGGGGAAGGAATAGTGTTCCATCGTTGGTGTCAGTGGGGGGTGGAATAGTGCCCCATCGTTGGTGTCAGTGGGGGGTGGAATAGTGCCCCATCGTTGGTGTCAGTTGGGGGGGGGAGGAATAGTGCCCCATCGTTGGTGTCAGTGGGGGGGAGGAATAGTGCCCCATCGTTGGTGTCAGTGGGGGGGAGGAATAGTGCCTCATCGTTGGTGTCAGTGGGGGGGAGGAATAGTGCCTCATTGTTGGTGTCAGTGGGGGTAGGAATAGTGCCCCATCATTGGTGTCAGTGGGAGGAATAATGCCCCAATATTAATATTAGTGACACCAATGATGGGACACTATTCCTCCCACTGACACCAATGACACTTGCTGACCCCTGTTCCAGTATGGTGCTGCTGCAGCCAGCATATGTGGTTGCAGCAGCACCTCTGCACGGCACACTTACCGGCTGCTCCCTCACTCGATTTTTGCGGGGCCGCTCAGTTCCGACTCCTCGCCAGTGATTGGCCGCCTGTGTGCCTTTCCTGAGCTACAGTTCTGGCGGCCAATCACCGGTAAGGAGGCGGAACCGAGCGGCTGCACGAACATCCAGCGGCCAAACTGAATGAAGGAGCAGCCGCGCTTCCTGGACCGGATCGTCGTGGGACTGGGACCGGAGCCAGGTAAGGTACAGCAGCCCCTGCCCACCCTTGTACTTAGTGTCCCTTCCGTTGGAAGGGGGGGGGCGGCAGAGGAACCGTGCCCCCCACCCCTAAAAAGTGCCTCCCTGACACCAAGGGGTTTATTTACTAAAGCTGAAAAGTGAAAAATCAGACTCCCTTCTGCATAGAAACCAATCAGCTTCTAACCTCAGCTTGTTCAATGAAGCTTTGGCAATGAAACCTGGAAGCTGATTGGTTTCTATGCAGAAGGGAGTCTGACTTCGCACTCTCCAGCTTTAGTAAATAAACCCCTCAGTGTCAGCATGCCGTATACCGGCGTATAAGACGACCCCCGACTTTTGAGATGATTTTCAAGGGTTAAAAAGTCGTCTTATACGCCGGAAAATACGGTAGTTTTTTTTCTCAAAATTGTCTGTCTTTTTTTGTTTATAGCGCAAAAAATAAAAAATGCACAGGTGATCAAATACCACCGAAAAAATTACCCCCTGTGTGTTTCGCTCCATTTACACTGGCTTAAAAATCACTGCTTCTACAGGAGGTTTGTGTTTTGCGTGTAGAAGCTGCTCAGTGTTATCCTATGGGTCCATACACATAAGGACGTTTAGAGGAATATTTTAGGCTCAATGTTTAGAGTCACGAAAAAAACCCTTCTGATTTACATTTGGATTGGAGCTTTCTGGCAGAACAAATGCTAAACTCGCCTAAACCTGTGTACAAAAATGCTCTTTATCAGCGTTTTTTTCTGCCAAGGGAACTGACTTTTTTTTTTAGCCCAGTGTGCATGGAGCCTTTATCTTAGCATGTTTCCTTTCACTACATTTCATTGCATTTTATAAGAAGCTGTAAAGGCATTGCTTTCTGCACAGACAAAACAACCAGTTCATAATCGAATTAATGAAGCCACTAAATAAATATTTTTACAGGCATTTTAATGACTTCTGAACCTTATAATTATATAGATGCTTTTTTAGCAGCTACATTATGTTGATGCTTTGCGGTTACACAAGAAGTACCTAGTTATATGTGTTTGCTAATTTATTTTACCTAATCATTGTCCCCTAACTGACCTAAGTCACTTCCCCTACTGTGAACTATTTCAGCGTTCACTAGAAAACGCAAGAATTTCAAATTATCTTACTCATAAAGAAAAAAAATAGTAATAGTAATTTATCACTGTTATGCTATGTGTTCAGCTTCATCAGAAATGTTCTTTTATATTCATATTTATTGCAATCTTTTTATATTTATAGTTCCAGTGAAATCTACAATGGCAACAGTAAGGCTCCATGCACACGGGATGTTTTAATAACACTGGTAGCATTAGCTGTGTAAAGTCGTTAAAAATGTGAGTTTTGCAGCGGTTTTTAGCATTTTTGCATTAGCGTTACTGCATTTTACCATGTTTTGCCACGTTTTACAGCATTAGATCATTTTTACAGTGAAAAAACTCATTTAGAAACCCACTAGTTCTGGGGTTTTTTTCCAGCCAAAAAACGCCCCTGCCAAAAAATGCTGATTACAGCCTATGTGTGCATGAACACATAGGATAATATGCTGGGGAGTTTACTGGTTGTAGAAAAAAACATCAAAAGCCAAAAACCATTAGTCCTCATGTTCACCAGCATTTTCTTTTAAATAGAGTGAGAAAGGATTAGAGCTTTTGTTGAAGAATATATAAATCTAACATTTCATATTCCTAATATGTGTCTGCTGTATCATGTACTTGTATGAAAAAGTATCCTGTTCCCTTTGTATTGCTTCCTTTGTGAAAATCCCTGGTGTTCCTGCCAGTTGCTTTCCTAATAAAAACTAACCACACTAGGCATGAAAGCTATGCTGGGAACTCAGGTTCCTCTCCTCCAATGAATAGACTTGTCCTGACTCGGTTGCCCCCCCCCCTCCCCAGTCTTTCACCGGGAAGATCAGTATCTACCAGGGCGGACTGACAACTCATGGGGCCCCCGGGCAATAGGGGATCATTAGATGCCCCTGGTACCTTTTTCATAGGCTTTTTTTAGTTTGGGCAAGGACACAGGGGCTCCATGATCCCCTATTGCCCAGGGGCCCCATGAGTTGTCAGTCCGCCCCTGGTACATACCCTGTGCAGAGAAAAGAGCTGTGGGAGGGGCCCAAGCAGGCTCCATCTACTACAGGCTGCCTGCAAAAAACTACAGATGGGGCGGAGACCAGACCAGTCACTCTGCACAAGGAGAGAGAGCAGCATTGACTGGTCTGAAGTACAGGAATCTCCTGCACATAGGCAAAGTTTTACACTGGATTACTGCACAGATCTGTAAGAAATACACAAAGCACACCAAGATTTAAGAACGAATACACATGGCTCTTATATTTGAACAATATTTGCTAATTCTGGAGTTCAGCTAATGTAAAGAGATTGTTTTTCACTTTTCAACTTGAACCTCCTTCCACTTCCCGACAGCTGTGTTTTCATCAGGGGTCTGCCGTGCCAGAGAGGTAATTCTCCTTTGGAAACATTGTACAAGTATATATATACTTTGAGCATTCACTTCCTGGCAGTCTTTCTGTTCTAAGGGACTGTCATGCACTGCGGATGCCACACTGTATGTCACAACAGTAGCGGTTGAGTATGTTCATATACAGCTTCATATTTATTGCTTGGCATATACAATCCCTAACGACTTGGACACAAACATTATATGTGATTAATCACCCTAGTGCAAGCATTTTCTAGTAAAAAGATCTCTGATATTGGGGCACCAACTACTTTAATCTATCTTCATTTGAAATGATAGATAGCCATAGCAGATGACTTCATAATTAAAATAATGGTTGTTTGCTATTTTGTTATTTTTGTTCCTATAAGACACAACCCCTTAATTACATGTTGGAAATAAGATTCAAGGAGTTAGTATGGTTTAAAATTATGAAACTTGTATACAAAATTGGGATGTCCTGACAGTTTTGTGATATATTTATCCATTTATATTGCCATTAACGCTTAGTTCACACCTGTGCGTTTTTTAGTGCATTTAGCAACAACGCACTACAGTCCATTTAACATGGTTTCCTATGGATGTAGTTCACATCTGTGCATTTGGAGCCGGTGCGTTTTTTGGAAAAGGGGCTGGGACTTTTTTTCTGGCAACAGATTGCATTTTGCGTGTAATAGACTTCAAGGGACCTGCACCAAAAATGCTAGTGTTGCATTTTTGATACATTTTGCATTTTTTTTTGTGGCTAATAGGAAAGTATGACAGTTTGGTTCATGTAGTGCGACTTTGATGTAACTTTAACCCCTTCACGTCTAAGCATAAAACAAATCTAAATGCCTAAGCATAATTTTGCAATGTTGACATGTGTTAGTAAAACCGTACATATCATCACAACTACTTTGTACATCCAGGTGAATTATACCCTTTTTTTTTTTTTCAGGACAAATTGGGCTTTCATTTGGTGGAAAATGGTAATGGATTTCTCCTGATTTTTTTTTATTATCAAAGGAAAACTGGCCCAAAATACTAAAAAAAAAATCATTTTTTTTATTTAGCTGTGTGTTTCTTATTACTATCATAACCTACCACCAAAGAACAACCCAAAATAAATTCTCCAGCTCTTGATGATCGCAGCGATACAATATGTGAATGCTATTTGTTGTTAGTACAGCTCAGAAACAATAGTGCGCATTTTGTTTTTGTCTTTTTTTTTTACCTAAAACACACTGACACCAAATTTTTTTTTAAATCCTGACCTTTGACTCTGACTTTTTGACCTCGACCTTTGACCCTGACCCAGAAACTTACCCTGGCACTGAACTAGATCAAACATTGATCTAGGTATCTTTTCTTTATTTTTTATTTTAATTTTTAATATTTATTTATCTTTTTTTTTTTTTTTTTTTTTTTTTAAACAAACATTATTTATTTCCCCTCTATGCCAGCAGTTAGAGAGATACAATGTATCTCTCTCCTCCATTCATGGAGAGAGAAAAAACAAGGGGGCTGGTTTGGGCTGTACAGTGACATTGATGGCCAATCAGAGGCTATCACAGCAATCATGTGACCCGGAATTGGGAGTCCCAGGTCCCGATCGTTATAACGGGACCCGGTACTCTCAGTGACACTGCGGTCTTTATGCTGGGAGTGCGCCGTGTGGTGCGCTCCCAGCACAAAGACGGGTACGCAAATATGCGGCCCCACTGAAAAAAGCCCAGTTCTGTGAAGCCGCATATTTGTGTTACCTCGGCGTCAAGGGGTTACACTCTCTGAAACTCAAGTAGCATCAAATCAGCATCAGTCGTGCAGGAACCTTTATATGACCAAAGTCGCACATTAGGGTTAAATGTTAGGGTTATGGTTAAGTTCTTGAGTTAGAGTTAAATGTTAGGGTTAGGGATAGCCTCAGATAATTATATGATAAATGGTGCATCTGGTTGCTAAAGATCTTTTATATAATTTTAGTATTATTTAATATAAAATGGAATATATGGTGTGCACTTTTAAAAATACAGATTTCAATTTTTTATGTTGTATTTTGCTGTGTACATAAATTGTGTTCAGAAACACAAACCAAACCATTGCAATCTAGATTTAGACTGATTCCCTGGTTTAAATATGGGTAAATAAAGGACAGTAAATGATTTGTGCTAACTCAGCTTGGGATAAAAGGTACAAAACTTTACAGTTGTCACTGGAACAGCAGGTTAGAGGAAATCTCACAGTGAGGACACCTGTCACAAGAAGCAATTTCCCAAAACGTTGGAAAGATTTCCTCTCCCATTCTTTCATGCCTCTAGGACAAGGCATAAAGGGAATATGTCCAACGGGAACACAGCCAACAACAAACCCTTCTCCACTCTAAAAAAAAAAAAGTCTAAAACAAAGGTCTGGAATTCTACTTTTTTTTTTTAATCCAAACTTATTTTTTTATTGAAAAATGAAGGGCAATACAGGAGCAGGGCAGTAGACAATCATACAAATGGGTACAAGAAAAATGTACATTGTTCATATACAGCACACAATAGGATTACATCATTATAGCCCTTTGTTGCAGAGTTTTTAGATCACATCAGTAAAAAATTTTATGTATGTAGTATGTATGTATGTAGAGGCTGAGTAGAGGAAAAAAAGTCAGAGAAGGAAAAGAAGAGCAGAACACACAACAGGAACGATAATAACAGTTGCAGGTGGGCCATCAAGTTCCATTTCAAAAATCAACTAGCCGTAATGTATCAGATTTGTAAAAGTCTGTTCATTATCAGGAATTCTACTTTAATACATTCCAATTGTACACAATTTAGTACCCCACCTACCTACCCCACCAGCCCATTTTCAAGCCTCCAGTTTTCATGCGTTTTTCCTCAGACAGCCCTCCATCCATAAAGCTAGGTTCACACCTATGCAGGGGGTTGCCGCTGTGGGACCTGACCTGTTCCTGCAGCCAGGGCTGCTGATAGAAACCACGGGAACCCATAAAGCCAACCTGATATGCCCCCCCCCCAAAAAAAAAAACAGTTTACTATGCTTCACTTATAAGTGAATACAGTGAGTGATTGGTACCGATCACTCATTATGTTAGTTCAGGAAAGGAAGGGTATGGTAAATGTGACATATTTACCAGACCTTTCCCTCCCACTCTCCATCCTGAACAATCCTAATATGTGATTGCAGCATGGGAAGGAGAGGAAGGAATCCGAGAGCACTTTGGGGGTGGGGGCACACAGGGGGAAGCATATGGTTCACAGGGAAGGTGATGGGTGTGACGGGGGGGGGGGGCAATTACTGGAACCAATCCCCTATATGGCTCTCTCTGTAGCAGCTGAAAGCCAGCTGGATGGAGAGGAGAAGTCAGCTTTCAGCTGCTGCAGAAAGAGCCATACAGGGGATCGGTTCTAGTAATTGTCCCCCTCCCCTTTGTGCTGATCACCCTCCCTGCCCACATCAAATTCACCCAGCTTCCTGGGCCCCTCTGGTGACCTGGGCCCCGTACAGGAGAACTGGTGGTACCCTCTTATCCACGGCCCTGCCTGCAGCCGCAACCACCCTCACAGTGAAATACAGGAGATGTGGACAGGCGCTATTTATCCCAATGGCACACTGCCTGCGCTAGAAATTGCACACACACTATACTTGCAGTTCCTGTGTGGGCTGCAATTTCAAAAATAGTGCAGGGACCTTTTCCCTGAATTTCAAGAGGCACGACAGTCCATTCAAATGAATGGACTGCCGTGGCCAGGCAAACTGCGGCTTGCACAGCCACACATATGTGAACCTAGCCTGAGCATGTCTCACCACTCCCAGCCTTCACATATCCTACAGTGACTTGAAAAAGTATTCATACCCCTTGAAATTTTCCACATTTTGTCATGTTACAACCAAAAACATAAATGGATTTTATGTGATAGACCAACAAAAAAGTGGCACATAATTGTGAAAGTGGAAGGAAAATGATAAATGTTTTTCAACATTTTTTACAAATAAATATCTGACAAGTGTAGCGTGCATTTTTGTATAAAGAAATTATATTTCCATGTGTACGTGTGAATTTTAAACCTTCTCACATGGCAGTCTACCCACGTCTCCATATGTAACTATTTGTCTTTAGGAGCTAAAATATAAGGGTACTATAAAAAAGTTAATGCAAACTAAAAGGTTATAAAAGGATAGAACTTTAAAAGGTTATAAAAGGATAGCTCCTATTTGTAAGGCATGTGACCACCATTGTCAATGATAAGCTACGTTTTAATTATTTCTTGTGAGTGTTTAAAGTGGTAGTAAACTCTTTTTTTTAATTTTACCTACAAGTAAAGCTTACCTGTAAGTAAAATGAATATCTCCTAAACGTGCACCGTTTAGGAGATATTCTCTCTTTTTTTAAGCCGGAGCATTCGCTCTGAAAGAAAGGCATATCCATGCCGATCCTTCAGAGCTGTGTGCTGTGGTTCAGGACACCCGTGCACATGTGTGGGAGGGACGTCATTGTGGTCCGACCTGTAAGACAGCTGTAGCTCACGAACCCAGAAGGACCAGGTGAAGATGGAAGCCTCTACATTGGTGACAGCACGCCGCTGGAGGGCTTCGTTTTAAGGTAAGTTTTACACAATGTGCTAGTATGCAATACATACTAGTACATTAAGACATTATCTGGCAGGGGACTTCTTTTTTCCCCCTTTCCAGTGGTTTACTACCGCTTTAACACTCATAGGAAAGAAATAAAATGTTTCATGGTGCCTCCTCCTGTCTTTTTCTTGTCTTCAACATACAAACCTGGTATACTCTGATGATGGCTGCTGCTGATGTTGCTGGTTTTGAGTGGACTTATGAAAAACATATTGAAGTTTTATTTTTTTAAGGGGTAGGGGTGCAAGTAGCTGGTCTTGCCTAGGGCACAAAATAGTCTAGCATCAGCCCTGTGTGTGGCACATAAACAGATATTTTATGCACTTGTTGAACAAATATAATAAAATGCTTTCAATGGTATGTTTAACCCCTTGACGCCGACCGCACGCAAATTAGCGGCCTCACAGAACTGGGCTTTTTTATGTGCGGCCGCTAACTTGTGTACCTGTCTTTCTGCTGGGAGCATGCTCCCAGCACAAAGATTGGGGTGTCACTGTGAGCTCCGGGTCCCGTTCTAACGATCGGGACCTGGAACTCCAAATTCTGGGTCAGCTGATCGCTGTGACAGCCTCTGATTGGCTGTCACAGTGATCAGTTGTTTTCTCTCTGAATGGAGGAGAGAGATACATTGTATCTCTCTCTGTCCTTTCAGAGAGAGATAAAAAAAACAAGTTTGTGTAAAAAATAAACATATATATAAATATAAAAAAATAAACAAAAATACCCAGATCAAGGTTTGATCTAGGTCTGTGCCAGGGTTAGTGTTTTAGTCATGGTCTGGGTCAGTTTTTTCTTTTAATTTTTAGATTAGTATAAGTGTCAGTTAATGGCAGAATTAAAAAGAAAAAAAAGCAAATTGCGCACTATGGTTTCTGGGCTGTACTATGGGTACAAACAACAACTAACATACGCACACGTGGTATTGTGGCGATCATCAGGAGCAGGAGAAATGATTTTGGGTTGTTTGGTGGTAGGTTATGGTAGCAGCAAGAAATACTGTATGCAGCTAAATTTAAAAAAAGGGTTTTTATTTTTACTATTTTGGGCCAGTTTTCTTTTGGTAATAAAAAAAAATCAGGAGATATCCATTACCATTTACTATTAAATGTAAGCCTAATTTCTTTTGAAAAAAACGCGGTATAATCCACCTGGATGCACAAAGTAGTTGTGATGATATGTACGGTTTTGCTAACACATGTCAAAGTTGCAAAATTGTGCTTAGGCGTTAAGATTTGTTTTACCCTTAGGCACAAAGGGGTTAACATACCAAAAGAGAGCAAATAAGAGAAGTTTTGTTAAAGGTAGCTCTGACTGCACACCCGCATGAACAGTTAGTTCTTCTGCAAAGTGACTTGTTTTCATTCAGAATCAGGTGCCCCATTACAGAAAAGAAACTGTGGTCACTGCATAGTCCGTGTGCACCTGCAACAGCGTCCCAGGGGGGAATGATATAACTCTAAGCACATGTATAGTTCAATCACACTGACATGCTTCAATAATATTTGTCAAATGGAATATGCATATGCATAGGCTCTTCATATCCACATCAGCGAAAAAAAATTATACTTTAGCGAGCATATCAATGGTTAAAACAGAGATCATAGCAATCTCATGGGATAACTGCAATCAAGCATATCCTGAAAGTGTGATAGTCCTCACAGCCGATCTTAGCAAGTGTCAGGGTAGCAGTGCGTATGTAAATCCTATTACTGATATCTGTATGCGAAATATACTATATACAGCCTGATTATATAGATCATTACAGCGGTTGCATGATTCTATACATATATTTACAGGAACAAGTGCATTTAAAGTACGTTGAGTAACTGACTCCAGTATTAATCATATGCCTCCGGAGCCCTTCGTGTCTGAATGACGCAGCCAAAATCTGCTGTGAACAGCTTATATACCCTCTCCTAAAATATGTCACTTCTGATTGGCTAAGCTTGGAAAGCCATCATGTACTCATGTCCTCGCAGTCCAGGCTAATTGTACACACTAGCTTCCTGCAAAGGTGTTTCCTGCAGATAGAAAGTCAAAAGGGGGTAGGAGGAGGGGAGGCTGGTACAGTCATACTCTCATGCTCTTTCTGAACCTCTTTCACCCCCTTCTCTCTCGGCCTCCCATGGGAAACATGAACAATCCAGCAGTCATCTACAGGCATTGTTTCAGATAAATATATAGCAAATGACAACACTTTCTAAGTTAGAAAAAGCACAGAAATAAATACTTAAAACCGAAGGCCATGTTGTATGATTAGCTTGTTCCATGTCATAAGAGAGCTAACATAATGACAATTGTCTTTAGACAGTGTATGCCATATATAGTGTACAATCAGTAATAATTATAGGTGTTGCACAGCTTACCAGTCTATGGTATGTAGGGTGACATTTATTTATTTTAAGCTTTTAACGTCAGCTGATTTAATATTTTACATAAAAGGTAAAAATCATTCCATTAAAAATGCTATGAGTTGCCAAAAGAGCACCTCTAGTCTCCATAGGTGAAGGGGTGGTTAGGGTTGCCACCTCACCCCTCTGAAACCGAACATATATTAATTACACAGGTTCTGGGGCTAATTAAGGTGGTAAGTAAATTCACTTAGTGCTTTATGTGCATTAAATTTGCTCGGAACCTGTGTAATTAACCACTTGCCCTCCTGAGGATTTAATGACAGGCATTTTTTGCAGTTTCAACTGGTAATTGCGCGGCCATGCAATGCTGTACCCAAAAGAAATTTATGTCCTTTTTTTCACACAAATAGAGCTTTCTTTCAGTGGTATTTGACCACCTATGCGCTTTTTATTTTTTGATTCTACGAACACTGCGGATTTGTGTGCAATGTATCAAGTGATAGTGACCTACTGACACTGCACTTGCAGAAGGGGGGGTAAGTGTAGGGGTTAAATGCAGGTGCTGGCAGGTGCCTGAGCTGATCCAGCTAACGCTGAATTTTGGGGACACTATACTAATGTGAACGCTGGTATAGTGCTGATCTGATCTAAGATAGTGACCCGTTCAGACACTATACTAGCAATGGAGGTTTATTGTGCATGTGAGCATGTTCCTGGCAATCAAGGGGTTAAATGTGATTACTGGTGTACTCATGGGCAATCTGACGCTATCTGGGAGGGGCACTAACTGACATTAACTGATGCTAGCGTTATCTGAAGTCGCCAGCGACACTAATACAGTGATCAGCAAAAAATCTTTACACTGTACTAATGGGTTAACTGGGGGGGCAATCAAGGGGTTAAATGTGTCCTAGAGTGTTCTAACTGTAATTGTGTAGTGCTTTTACTCATGGTTTATGTTGATTCTTCACTCTCTGGGACAGAATGTGCCCAGAGAGAGAAGATTTCATCACTTCCTGTCCTGTGTAACTGTCAACACAGGACAGGATAGGACAGGGATCAATCATCCGACTTGGGCCGGACATCACTGGCCTAAATCGGATGATTGATCCCTTGGGGATCAAATCGGGGCAAGAATCAGATTGTAAGCTCCAAGGAGCAGGGCCCTCCTCTCCCTCTTGTATTGAACTGTATTGTTGCTGTATTGTCTCCCGTTATATTGTAAACCACTGAGCAAACTGTTGGTGCTATATAAATCCTGATGATTTTGCGCACAGAGGCCGCACTGCAGCAGTAAATGTACTGTGGGTGGTCCTTATGCGGTTAATATGTGTTTGCTTTTAAAGGGATGAGGTGGCAACCCTATGGGTGTTGGGTGATAGCACTACTCCATAGGTGTGCACAACCTACTGCACTAAGGTGTGCACTACAAACCAAAGCACAAACTCACGTGCATGTGTGTGTTTTTATATATATATATATATATATATATATATATTCATATAAACACCTGCACAGACATCGTCCATAAATAGAAACAAACACCTTAATTTTTTTTTTAACCACTTGCTGACCAGCCACAGTACTTACTGTACACTGCAGAAGCTCGGCACATGCAGGCAATATTGTGTAAATGTACGTCATTTTGTTGTGTTGCCTATGCTGTGATTGGCCCACAGCTTTCACATGGTACCTGAGCCAAACACAACACCCTGTGCCATGTGATTAGCTGTAGCCAATTACAGATTACTAGTGGTCACAGCTGTCATGAACAGTTAACCTATTCATGCCAGTTGAAAACTTTTCTATTACAATGATTTTCAATTAAATCCCTGATCACCCCCAGCGTAGTACAATGTTACTATGGTAACACTGAACTACTCTGATAAAAGTAAGGAAAAAAATGTAAAAACTGTTTAAAAAATTAATGAACACATTTTTTTTTTTCTATTACATACTGTCACCAGTTAGTATATCTGATCACCACCACATCAATAATATGAAGACACTGTACTGCACTGGTGACAGTATGTACAAACTTGAAAAAACAAATTTAATCCAATTTCTTCATTTTCAAAAAGAATTGTGACAAAAAAATTACAACTTTAAAAAACTCATCATGCCTCTTACTAAATACCTCAGACTGTTTACTTTCCCAAAAGGGGCCATTTTGGGTATATGTACTGTCCTGGCATTTTAGGGGCTCAGGAAATGAGATAAGCCATCAGTATATCAGAACTGATCAATTTTCAAATATATATATATACCATAGTTTGTAGACGCTATAACTCCCACACAAAACAAATATACACTTATTGGTATTTTTTATACCAAACACATGCAGTAGTATACATTTTGGCTTAAATTTATGAAGAAATTAGATTTTATTGGATACATTTTATGACAGAAAGTAGAACATTTTGAGGGTTTTTTTTTTTATTTAGCAAAAAAATATTTTAAAAACCCAATGGGGATCAAATACCACAAAAAGAAAGCTCTAATTGTGTGAAAAAATTATATAAATTTCATTTGGGTACACAGTTGCATGACCGCACAATTGGCAGTTTAAGTAGCAAGGTGCTGAATAGCAAAAAAATGGCCTGGACATGAAAGAAGTAAAACCTTTCAGAGTTTAAGTGGTGAAGTTGATTTTTTAACATCACATTTAATTCTCACACATGTTAAAATAAAGCCTTGATATCTGATCGCATCAACTTAAAGTGTGTGTGTGTGTGTATATATATATATATATATATATATATATATATATATATATATATACTGTATATATACATACACACACACACAAGGTGGTATCAAAAAGTACTCCTGGTTCCGAGTCACCTGATCGTTGTGATAGCCTCTGATTGGCTATCACAGTGATCAGTCACTTTGAGCCCCCCTAACTTCCTCTTCTGAATGAAGGGAAAGATACATTGTATCTTTCTCTTCTTGCAGGAGAGGTAGATATACACAAACAAAAGTGTGTAAAAGAAAAAATAAATGAAAAATAAAGAACAAAAAATTAGGAAAAATTAAGATCAAGGTTTGCCAAGGTTCGTGTTAGGATCAAGGTCATGGTCAGAGGTCAAGGTCGGAGTCAAAGATCATGGTCGGCATATTTTGGGTACAATTTAAAAAAAAATTTAAATTAGCATCAGTGTCAGTGTGTTTTAGGCACGATTAAAAAATGCAACATGCACAGCATTGTTTCTGGGCCCTACTACGGGTGCAAACACTAAATAACATATGTACATGTGCTATCGCTGCAATTGTTAGGAGCAGGAGAATTTATTTTGGGTTGTTCTTTGGTAGTAAATTATGGTAATAGCAAGACATTTTCAGCTAAATTTAAAAAACATTTTTTTTTACTATTTTGGGCCAGTTTTACTTTGCTTAAAAAAGGAGATATCCATTACCATTTACCACCAATAAAAGCCCAATTTGTCCTGAAAAAGATGGTATAATCCACCTGGATACACAAAAGTAGTTGCGATGATGTGGACGGTTTTACTAACACATATCAAAGCTGCAAAATTGTGCAAAGGCATTAACATTTGTTTTACCATTAGGTGGGAAAGGGTTAATCCCAATGTTATTTTGCACATGTTCCATAAGCCTTGACACTATGTATATTCTTTGATGGTAACAAATATCACATCCTCATTGGGTTGAGGCCTTTTATTTTGTTGTTTTTTTCTTACTTTTTACCTAAACTTTTATCATTACTGTAAGTTCTATGCCGTGAATAATTTGTTGTCCTCTGTACTGTGTACAACTACTGCCACAAGGCGGCAAGGCTGTGCAAAATCACGTATATATACATGATTTGAAGTTCTGGGTAGGGGGCGCACACGCCACCCTACCCGTGCCGACATTGGCGACTATGGATGTCACGGGTCCCAGCCACCACCCGGCGATCACCATGTAGAACTGACAGGGGAGAGACCTGTGTGTAAACAACACAGGTCTCTCTCCTGCCAGCAAGGACATGCTGCTGTGTATTTCTCTGCACAGCAGAGAAATACACAGCAGCATGTCTCCATAGTAAAACACACACAGCACATCATGTAAAACAGCACACAGCACACTGTTAACCCTTTGATCGCCCCAGATGTTAACCCCTTCCTGCCCAGTGTCATTAGTACAGCGTCAGTGCTTTTTGCTAGAGAATTATTCTAAGAAATGCTTAAGGCCCCTTTCACATGGATGCTCTGATCGGGTCCGCCTGGGTCCTGATTGGAACCTGTATTCTCCTCGATGGAGCGGTGGGTTTAAACGTACATTTGTCTGCTTACACCCACTGACATCCAAATCGATTCGCCAAAAAGAGACGGATGGGGATCCAGTCCCCTTCCATCCATCAGATCAGGTGGCAGTTGGATGGAAGCAGATGGCTTGTCCATTTCTCACCCATAAAGGACAGCAGGCTGTGTCCGTGACTGCTCTGCATAAGCAGAGCGAACACAGACGTGTCATTCGCTTACTCAGCAGCGATCAACAGAATGATCCCCCACTGAGCAAGCAAATCCGCTGACTGGTCCGCCCTGTGTGAAAGAGGTCTAAATAATGTATTACAATTTAACAAAAGCCATTAGATTTTAGTTGACTAAAATGATTTCAGTCAACTAAAATTTAATGGAGATTTTGGACGACTAAAATAAGACTAAAACTAAAACAGTTCAGATGACTAAAATACAACTAAGCCCTGGTTTATACCAGTGCAACTTCAGGTGCAACACACGATTTACAAATTGCACCCAAAGTCACATCTAATGTATTTCTATGTCACTGCCATAATCAGTACAATTTGAAGTAGCACAGTTTCAAAAATAGTTTCTGTACTACTTCTTTCTGATTTCATTGCGATTTGCATTGACTTCTGTTAAATGATGTTGCAAGCCGCAGTGAAATCGAAGGTACAAATCGCATTGATTTGCAGCTTTGAAATCGCGCTAAGTGAAGTAGCGCAATTTCAGCGTTGCATTCAGTGTGAACCAGGGCTAAAACTAAAATGGCATTTTATTTAAAAGACTATGACTAAAACTAAATCGAAATTTGATGTCAAAACTAATACTGCTTTTAACCACTACCACTACCAAGTACTGAGTACATATGCATGCTTATACTTTTCAGAGGTCTGATATTGTTCTATGTACAATCCTTGTTTTATTGATTGCATGTAATATTCTAATTTTCTGAGATTGTGGATTTGGGGTTTTCATGAGCTGTAAGCCATAATCATCACAATTATGACAAATCATGGCTTGAACTATCTTGCTTTGCATGTAATGAGTCTATCTCATATATTAGTTTCACCTTTTAAGTTGCATTACTGAAATAAATGAACTTTTGCACCATATTCTAATTTTTTGTGTTTCACCTGTATGTACTTGCTGTTATATTTTGAATAAAATGTTACCTAGCATTAGTATCTATGATCTGCTGGAAAATTCAGTTATCTCATTTATTCAGCTTCCTTGCTGGTGTTACCTGGTATGGTGAAAACTAAAAATAAAACAACTTTTTTTATTGCCAGCATTTCACATTCCCATTGTTCATAGTACACATCCCTTGAGTCACACTTCAGGCCGAATATTCCCCCTCTCCCCCCCCCGCACTTCCTGTAGTACTCTCCTGAATTCTCCCTGCCAGTTATGCTTTTCTTTTTTTCCATACTCACCTTATTTCAGATGTCTTCAGACTGGTCACTTGAATCCCTGAATCAGTGCTGCTCTACACCATTACACTGTGAGTGAGGGGCACCAAGTTGTTCAGGTAGTTGGTCCATGATGCCCTGCACTCACAGGATATCCTCAATCCAGGGGCGGACTGACAACTCATGGGGCCCCCCGAGCAATAAGAGATAATGGGGCCCCCTCTGTCTCCGCCTACACTAAAGCCAAAGCCACACTCACACAACCCCCTACCTACATATTGCAGCTCAGCTGCATAGAAAGGGCATTAAAAATAATTTTAAAAATATTAAAACAACGGCGTGGGGTCCCCCCTCCATCCATACCAAGCCCTTTGAGTGTGCTATGGGTTTTGAGGGGAACCCCAACGCCAAAATTAAGAAAAAATGGCAAGAGGTCCCCCCCAAGATCCATACCATACCCTTATCCGAGCATGCAGCCCGGCAGGTCAGGAAAGGGGAACCCTGGCCAGTGGTTGTGGGGGTCTGCGGGTAAGGGGCTTATTGGAATCTGGAAACCCCCTTTAGCAAGGGGGCCCCCAGATCCCACCTCCCCATGAGAATGAGTATGGGGTACATGGTACTGCTGCCCATTCACAAAAAAAAGTGTGTGAAAAAAGACAAGAGAGTCTTTGACAAGTCCTTTATTAAAAGAAGAAAACTAAAAAAATGTCTTCCGCAGTAGATCCAACGTCAATCACGATGCCCACCGCCACTGCTACCCGAAAAAAAAAAAAGAAGGCTCCGCTCTCAACGCTGGCTCCCGGCCATCTGACTGCTTCGCTGGCTTGACAGTTCTTAAATATGTAAGGAGCGGGGCCACCCAGTGACATCACGCTTGTGGAGTCACCTCCTTGTGACACCATTGACCCAGCATGCCCCGGTTGATGATGCCACAAGGGGCGGGCACACACACGTGATGTCCCCAGGTAACCCCGCCCCTTAAATATTTAAGAACTGTCAAGCCAGTGGAGCAGTCAGATGGCTGGGAGCCAACGTTGGTATCGGAGCCTTCTATTTTTTTTTTCTTCACAAGGGGCAGGGTCACACACATGTGATGTCCCCAGGTGGCCCTACCCCTTAAATATTTAAGAACTGTCAAGCCAGCGGAGTGGTCAGATGGTTGGGAGCCAACATTGAGAGTGGAGCCTTCTATTTTTTTTTCTTTTTTCAGGTAGCGGCGGCGGACGTCAGCGTGATTGACATTGGATCTACTGCGGGGGACATTCTTTTAGTTTTCTTCTTTTAATAAAGGACTTGTCAAAGACTGTCTTTTTTCACACTACACTTATTTTTTGTGAATGGGTAGCGGTACCATGTACCCCATACCCATTCACATGTGGGGGGGGGGTGAGATCTGGGGCCCCCCACCCGCAGACCCCCACAACCAACGGCCAGGGTTGTGGGGAAGAGGCCCTTGTCCCCATCAACATGGGGACAAGGTGCTTTTGAGGGGGGAGTCTCCTCCTCCCCAAAGCACCCCCCCCATGTTGAGGGCATGTGGCCTGGTATGGTTCAGAAGGGGGGGTGCTCACTTGTCCCCCTCTTCTTTCCTGACCTGCCCGGCTACATACTCGGATAACGTTCTGGTATAGATTATGGGGCGGACCCCCCACGCCATTTTTTTTTTTATTTTGGAGTGGGGGTTCCCCTCAAAATTCATACCAGACCTGAAAGGGCTTGGTATGAATGGAGGGGGAAGGGGGGGGAGACCTCACGCCGTTTTTTTAAATGATTTTTTTAATTGCCGGCAATTCTTTCTTTTACATTCAGCTGTCAGTGGGAAACCCCGCTGACAGCTGAAAGCTTACTGCATGGTTTTCACTACTAAAATGCCGAATGACTTGATAAAATAGCTCAGGCGGTATCTTAGTAGTGTTTTTTGGTGGATTCAAACCAATTTTTAAAAAATGCTAAGCGGTATCCTACTGCATACTCGGATGCGGTATGATACCGCTTAGTGAATTTTGCCAAGTGAGCCTCTCACCGGGCCCCCTACTGACCCCGGGCCCTCGGGCAATGTCCAAATGGTCAGTCTGCCCCTGCCTCATTCTGTTGTTATTCAACCCAGAAGATTGAGGACATATTGCAGTGAAAATTGGACAGCTCTGCACTGAAGGTATTACAGCCAGAGCTGTTTTTGTTATTTATTTTTTTTATTTTAGACACTTGCTGGGGGGTTAATTTATTTTTTAAAAAGTTTCCATAGAATTGGACTACCATAAGTACAGTGCCTTGAAAAAGTATTCATACTTGTTATGTTACAACCAAAAACGTAAATGTATTTTATTGGGATTTTATGTGATAGACCAACACAAAGTGGCACATAATTGGGAAGTGGAAGGAAAATGATAAATGGTTTTGAAAAATTTTTACAAATAAAAATGTGAAAAGTTTGGGGTGCTTTTGTATTCAGCCCCCGAGTCAATATTTTGACTTTGCACATCTAGAGAGTGAAATTTTTGCCCAATCTTCCCAAAATAGCTCCAGCTCTGTCAGATTGGATGGAGAGCATCTGTGAACAGCAATTTTCAAGTCTTGCCACATATTCTCAATTGGAATTAGGTCTGGACTTTGACTGGGTTATTCTAACACATGAATATGCTTTGATCTAAACCACAGGTGTCAAACAGGCAACCCTCCAGCTGTTGCCAAACTACTAGTCCCATGAGGCATTGCAAGATTGAAAGTTACAAGCATGACTCCCAAAGGTAAAGGTATGATGAGACTTGTAGTTTTGCAGCAGATGGAGGGCCGCCGGTTTTACACCCCTGATCTAAACCATTCCATTGTAGCTCTGGCTGTATGTTTTGGGTTGTTGTCCTGCTGGAAGGTGAACCTCCACCCCAGTCTCAGGTCTTTTGCAGACTCTAGCAGGTTTTCTTCTAAGATTGCTCTGTATTTGGCTCCATCCATCTTCCCACCAACTCTGACCAGCTTCCTTGTCCCTGCTGAAGAAAATCATCCTCACAACATAATGCTGCCACCACCATGTTTCACGGTGGGGATGGTTTGTTCAGGGTGATGTGCAGTGTTAGTTTTCCACCGCACATAGTGTTTTGCTTTTAGGAGAAAAAGTTAAATTTTAGTCTCATCTGACCAGAGCACCTTCTTCCACATGTTTGCTGTGTCCCCCACATGGCTTCTTTCAAACTGCAAGCAGGACTTCTTATGGCTTTCTTTCAACCATGGCTTTCTTCTTGCCACTCTTCCATAAAGGTCAGATTTGTGGAGTGCACAACTAATAGTTGTCCTGTGGACAGATTCTCCCACCTGAGCTGTGGATCTCTGCAGCTCTTCCAAGGTTACCATGGGTGTCTTGGCTGCTTCTCTCAATAATTGAATCCTTGCCCGGCCTATCAGTTTAGGTGGACGGCTATGTCTTGGTAGGTTTGCAGTTCCCATTTTCGGATGATGGATTGAACAGTGCTCCTTGGAATGTTTTTTATAACCTAACCCTGCTTTAAACTTCTCCACAACTTTATCCCTGACCTATCTGGTGTGTTCCTTGTCCTTTATGATGCTGTTTGTTCTCTAATGTTCTCTAACAAACCTCTGAGGGCTTCACAGAACAGCTGTATTTATACTGAGATTAAATTACACACAGGTGGACTCTATTTACTAATTAGGTGACTTCTGAAGACAATTAGTTCCACTATTTTAGTTAGGAGTATCAAAGTAAAGGGGGCCGAATGCAAATGCTCGCTACACTTTTAAGATAATTATTTTTTAAAAACTTTTGAAAATCATTTAATCATTTTCCTTTCACTTCACAATTATGTGCCACTTTGTGTTGGTCTGTCACATCAAATCCCAATAAAATACATTTATGTTTTTGGTTGTAACATGACAAAATGTGGAAGATTTCAGGGGGTATAAATACTTTTAAAACCACTGTAGAACATTTTAATATCTTTTGCTGTTGTTTGAAGACCTCAACAAACAAACATTTGTGCAAAAAAAAAAAAAAATTGTGCTTCCCAATGGAAATAATTGAGTTCTGTGGTTGCGATGGCATAGTTTAATAGTATTTGGTGCTGAAAGTGAAAACTGTAATTTCAGAATTCTGTCCAGTGAAGAGCTGAAGCTAAGGGAGAAGAGGACCTTTTATAAAGAGTTCATAACAAAGAAAATTCCTGGAAAGGTCTTTCAGTAGTGACAAATATCAGGGGAAAATGGTTTGTTTTGTTTAAAAGGAATACATAATTATTTTAACAGAGGTTACTTCCAAGCATTCAGGCAGAGCTGGGCTCTCCTATTGTGAAGCATATATTTTTTAAAGGGATATTCTGTGAGATATAACAGCAGCACAGCTCCATTAAAGTATGACATGATACTGAAATGTAACTAGTAAAAGTAAAACTGTATGGACACAAGTAGGGAGTGGACACATGTAATACAGAATATCATTGTATAGTCCAGTTGTATCAAAACTTTGGCCCATGGGCCAGATGCAGCCCTTTGCCTGCCTTTATCCAGCCATTGAGGTACTACTCCTGCCATGGATGCAAGGCACTCATCCTCCCACTGAAACCAACAATGGGTCACTATTCCTCCCACTGACACCAGCGGTGGGGCACTATTCCTCTCAATGATGACAATGATGGGGCACTATTCCTCCCACTGACACCAACAATGGGTCACTATTGCTTCAACTTACACCAGCAATGGGGCACCATTCCTCCCAATCATGACAATGATGAGGAACTATTCCTCCCACTGACAGCAACAATGGGTCATTATTCCTCCCACTGACACCAGCGATGATTCCTCCCAATGATGGGGCACTGTTCCTTACCCTGATACCACTATTCCCATTGATACCCACAACGGGATATTTTTTACTCCCAGGGCATTTTCAGTTCACACTGGCCACAGTCCGGCTCCCTCAAAGTCTGAAGGACAGTAAACTGTCTCTTTGGAAAGTTTGGAGACACCTGGTATAGTCCATTGCTAAGGATACACCTGGATTTAAATAAAAGACCAGTATACTGTAGTAGAATTGTATAAGAGGATATAAATCATATATTGTTAAAGGGAATATGTTAGAATAAAACTATGGGTGCTATCATTAAAGTATAACTAAAGGCCAAACTGTTTTTTTTTTAGTTTTGGATAGAGTGGAGAGGGATTAGATCCCCAGTCAGTTTTTATTGCTGCCTGTGCCCCTGATAAGGAGATTCAACCTCTCTATATGTCCTGTTTACCATTATTATTTGAAAGTAAAAGTAAAAGAAAATCCCACATCCAAAATGAAAAAAAAGTTTACCTATAGTTTTACTTTCATGACAAATGTGCAGGTTCCAAGGCTGTCATCCATATCCTAACTTCACTAACTGATGAGTCATTGACCTGGAACAAGCATGTGCACATCAGGTGTTGGCACAACAGATATGCACATTATTGTGTGTATGATTCACAAACAGGGTCGACTGACCATTTGGAAACTCGGGCGCTGCCCGAGGGCCCAGGGTCAGTAAGGGGCCCCATGAGATGCCCCTGGTACCTTTTTCATAGGCTTTTTTGAATTTGAGCAAGGACACAGGGGCCCCATGATCCCCTATTGCCCGGGGGCCCCATGAGTTGTCAGTCCGCCCCTGTTCACAAATTACAACACCAGGATCAGGATGACAGACCCAGTAAATGTACCTTGTCAGTAAAAGATTAACCACTACTGGTCACTTCTACCCCCTTCCTGCCCAGGCCAATTTTCAGCTTTCAGTGTCGTTGCACTTTGAATGACAATTGCGCGGTCATGCAACATTGTACCCATATGAAATTTTTATCATTTTTTTCACACAAATACAGCTTTCTTTTGGTGGAATTTCATCTCTGCTGGATGTTTTATTGTTTGCACTATAAACAAAAAAAGCAAAAATTTTGAAAAAAAAAATGTTTTTCTTTGTTTCTATTATAAAATGTTGCAAACAGGTAATTTTTCTCCATCACTGATGTGCGTTGATGAGGTTGCACTGATAGGCAGCACTGATAGGCAACACTGATGGGCACTGATAGGCAGCACTGATGGGCAGTATTTTCCTCACGCTGTGACAGCATGAGGAAAGTGGAGCCGATAACCGTCAACTGTATGTACCCAGTGATCTGCTGTGTCATTGGACACAGCTGATCACGTGGTAAAAGGCCGTTGTGATTGGCTGTTTACTGTATCACCGGTGGCGCCAAACTTTCTGCAGCCTGTTTGACAGTGATAGAATAACTGCATGTCAACAAGGCTTGGTCCATCCAGAACTGATATTTACATCTTTGGTGGATGTTGGAGAGAATACCCACCCAACAATGTCTTACATTCCTTGTGGTCTACTGGAGATCTCTGTGCTTGAGTTCCTGGGTCTGCACACCTGATGTGGCCATTATGAGGGATTCGCAAACTCCCTGTTGCTATTTGAATTATTTTCTATTAGGGAGAATGCAACAAGAAATGCTGGTACAGATGAAGGTGGTGAGTATACTTTTATGAAGAAAGAAATCATTATGGAAAACAAGCATGCTACTAATTATTCACTCAGTTATTGTCATCAATAAGCAAATATATACTAGACCTATATTTTATGATCCAGTTAACAGAAAAGTCCAAATCTCTGCTGAGCTCCTAACCTTGAAATAGCCAATTGAATACCAGCAAGAAAAAGTAATGCCCATCACTATGCAATTACTGGTGCAAGTGGAATATATTTACTAAATCAAATCAACAGATATGACAACAGGCAGGCTTACATTTTTTTATTTATTTCACATTAATAGCAGTTATTATATTATTATGCCGGATTTATATAGCGCCAACAGATTGCGCAGCGCTTTACAATATAAAGGGAGGTAATACAGCAATAATGCAAATTCAAAACAAGAGGGTTAGGAAGGCCCTGCTCCTAGGAGCTTACAATCTAATAGTGCTTAGTTGCTGAATAAAAAAAAATGTGACAAAAAATTACAGGGTATGTGTCAAAGAATTTTCTAAATGCAGGTGTCACTTCAACCAGTACATGTGCATATAAACATTAGTCTGCCACCATGTGGTCAAAGTTGTAACTGTACACAAATAAAGTTCCTTATATTGTTTTAACATAATAAAGATCTATACAAATTGAGATTATATATATATTCACATATATATACAAACATACAGGTGAAACTCAAAAAATTAGAATATCGTGCAAAAAATCATTTATTTCAGTAATGCAACTTAAAAGGTGAAACTAATATGTGAGATAGACTCATTACATGCAAAACAAGATAGTTCAAGCCGTGATTTGTCATAATTGTGATGATTATGGCTTGCAACTCATGAAAACCCCAAACCCACAATCTCAGAAAATTTGAATATTGTGAAAAGGTGCAATATTCTAGGCTCAAAGTGTCCCACTCTAATCAGCTAATTAAGCCATAACACCTGCAAAGGGTTCCTGAGCCTTTAAATGGTCTCTCAGTCTGGCTCAGGAGGAATCACAATCATGGGAAAGACTTCTGACCTGACAGTTGTGCAGAAAACCATCATTGACACCCTCCATAAGGAGGGAAAGCCTCAAAAGATAATTGCAAAAGAAGTTGGATGTTCCCAAAGTGCTGTATCAAAGCACATTAATAGAAAGTTATGTGGAAGGGAAAAGTGTGGAAGAAAAAGGTGCACAAGCAGCAGGGATGACCACAGCCTGGAGAGGATTGTCAGGAAAAGGCAATTCAAAAGTGTTGGGGAATTTCACAAGGAGTGGACTGAGGCTGGAGTCAGTGCATCAAAAGACACCACACACAGACGGATCCTGGACATGGGCTTCAAATGTCCTATTCCTCTTGAACAACAAACAAGTCAGAAGCGTCTTACCTGGGCTAAAGAAAAACAGATCTGGTCTGTGGTCCAAAGTCCTCTTTTCTGATGAGAGCAACTTTTGCATCTCATTTGGAAACCAAGGACCCAGAGTATAGAGGAAGAATGGAGAGGCACACACTGCAATGAAGTCCAGTGTGAAGTTTCCACAGTCTGTTGATTTGGGGAGCCATGTGATCTGCTGGTATTTGTCCACTGTGCTTCATTAAGTCCAGAGTCAACGCAGCCGTCTACCAGGAGATTTTGGAGCACTTCATGCTTCCGCAGACAAGCTTTATGGGGATGCTGACTTCATTTTCCAGCAGGACTTGGCACCTGCCCACACTGCCAAAAGCACCAAAACCTGGTTCAATGACCGTGGGATTACTGTGCTTGATTGGCCAGCAAACTCGCCTGACCTGAACCCCATAGAGAATCTAAGGGGCATTGCCAAGAGAAAGATGAGAGACATGAGACCGAACAATGCAGAAGAGCTGAAGGCCACTATTGAAGCATCCTGGTCTTCCATAACACTTCAGCAGTGCCACAGGCTGAAGTGTTGAGGCAGTAATTGCTGCAAAAGGGGCCCAAACCAAGTACTGAGTACATATGCATGCTTATACTTTTCAGAGGTCCGATATTGTTCTATGTACAATCCTTGTTTTATTGATTGCATGTAATATTCTAATTTTCTGAGATTGTGGATTTGGGGTTTTCATGAGCTGTAAGCCATAATCATCACAATTATGACAAATCACAGCTTGAACTATCTTGCTTTGCATGTAATGAGTCTGTCTCATATATTAGTTTCACCTTTTAAGTTGCATTACTGAAATAAGTGAACTTTTGCACAATATTCTAAATTTTCGAGTTTTACCTATATATATATATATATATATATATATATATATATTGCTCAAAAAAATTAAAGGACCACTTTGAAAACACATCAGAAGATCTCAATGGGGAAAAATATCATGCTGGATATCTATACTGATATGGACTGGGTAATGTGTTAGGACCGTAAGGAAACCCCATAGTTTGATGGAAATGAAAATTATCAACCTACAGAGGACCAAATTCAAAGACACCCAGAAAATCTAAGTGAAAAAATGATGCAGTAGGTTAGTCCATTTTGCTGAAATTTCATTGCAGCAACTCAAAATGGTACTCAGTAGTTTGTATGGCCCCCATGTGCTTGTATGCATGTCTGACAACGTCGGGCATGCTCCTAATGAGACGATGGATAGTGTCCTGTGATATTTCCTCCCAGATCTGGACCAGGGAATATCTGAGCTCCTGGACAGGCTAAGGTGCAACCTGGCAGTATCAGGCGGTATCAGGTGGACCGAAACATGACATCCCAGAGGTGTTCTATTGGATTTAGGTCAGGCGAGCGTGGGGGCCATTCAATGGTATCAATTCCTTCATCCTCCAGGAACTGCCTACATACTCTCGCCACAAGAAGTTGGGCATTGCGGTGCACCAAAAGGAACCCAGGTACCACTACACCAGCGTAGGGTCTGACAATGGGTCCATGGATTTCACCCAATACATAATAGCAGTCAGGGCACCATTGTCTAGCCTGTAGAGGTCTGTGCGTCCCTCCATGGATATGCCTCCCCAGACTATCACTGACCCACCACCAAAACAGTCATGCTGAATGATGATACAGGCAGCATAATGTTCTCCATGGCTTCTCCAGACCCTTTCACGTCTGTCACATGTGCTCAGGGTGAACCTGCTCTCATCCGTGAAAAGCACAGGGTGCCAGTGGCGGACCTGCCAATTCTGGTGTTCAATGGCAAATGCCAATCAAGTTCTATGGTGGCGGGCAGTGAGCACAAGGCCAACTAGAGGACTTCAGGTCCTCAGGCCACTCTCATGAGTCAGTTTCTGATTGTTTGGTCAGAGACATTCACAGTGGCCTGCTGGAGGTCATTTTGTAGGGCTCTGGCAGTGCTCGTCCTGTTCCTCCTTACACAAAGGAGCAGACACCGGTCCTGCTGATGGGTTAAGGACCATCTACGGCCCTGTCCAGCTCTCCTAGTGTAATTGTCTGTCTCCTGGAATCTCCTCCATGATCTTGAGATTGTGCTGGGAGACACAGCAAACCTTCTGGCAATGGCACGTATTGATGTGCCTTCCTGGAGGAGATGGACTGCATGTGCAACCTCTGTAGGATCCAGGTATCGCCTCATGCTACCAGAAGTTACACTGACCCTAGTCAAATGCAAAACTACTGAAAAATAGTCAGAAAAGATGAGTAGGGAAAAAAATGTCAGTGGCCTCCACCTGTAAAACCATTCCTGTTGTGGGGGTCATCTCATTGTTGCCCATCTAGTGCACCTGTTGCTAATTTCATTACACCAAAGCAGCTGAAACCGATTAACAACACCCTCTGCTACTTAACTGACCAGATCAATATCCCAGGAGTTTTATTGACTCTGATTAAAAAGTGTTTCTTTAATTTTTTTTGAGCAATGTATACAGTGGATATAAAAAGTATTAGTTTAAGGGTGTGCTCACTTATGCAACCATATTATTTTAGTTTTTTTTTTATTTTTACTTCCCTCCACCTAAAAGATTTCCGTTTGTTGTTCAACTGAGTTGTATAGTTTATAGGTCACATTAAAGATGGAAAAAGTTCTGAAATGATTTAACTTTGTCTCAATTTTTTACATCACAGAAACCTGACATTTTTTTTTCTTTTTTACTATTTCACTATTTTAACTGTCCCACTTTGTAGAAGGAAATGCAAATGCTTCAAATATTATAGTATATATCATACTGTGTTTGTCAGTTGAAAATACGATATTATTATGCCTCCAAAGTGAAGGAAGTCTCTGGCAGTCATTGAATGATTTGCCCTCTATTCCTGTTCTGGTGACAACCCACAATTTGTGACTTTCTTTCACTTTCAGCCTCAGTGACAATGGTCACCAGGACAAAAAGAGAGAGGGTGAATCTCCCTAATGAGGATACAGACAGCAACAAAAGTCTGACCACTCTACGCTTCAGTTATACTTTAAAGGAAACCTGTCCTGAGACAAACATGAAGTTCCCATTTCTGACTCTTTGACTTCAATACTTGAGTCACAAACATCACCATTCAGATAGGAACTTTGGTCTGATTATCCTATCATACATGCCTGCTTGCTGCAGGTCAGTGAGTTATTGAAGCCAGAGGCGTAGCACAACAGCCAGCCAATTAACATTTTCAAAACATCGGTAATGGCAATCTACATGTTTATCTTAGGGAAGGTTTACATTAAACATACAGTTGTGTTGAAAATGATAGCAGTCAGACATCACTAACCTGATCAATCACTGTTTTTGGTAGAAATTATATTTCTACATGGCAAATAATTTACTAGCAGGTGTAGTAGAGTAATAGAAATCCAACAGACCCAACAGTCATGACATGCATGCTGCTGATTCTGTGTAATTGAATCACTAATTGAAAGGGGCATGTTCAAAATAATAGCAGTGTGGAGTTCTATTAGTGAGGTCATTCATTCTTTGAAAAACAGGTGGCAATTATTGCCCTTATTTAAGGAAGGAAGGCAGAAAATGCTGTACATGCTGGTTACAGTGCATTTCTCTCTGAAATTCTGAGGAAAATGGGTCGTTCCAGACATTGTTCAGAAGAACAGCGTACCTTGATTAAAAAGTTGATTGGAGAGGGGAAAACATAAAGAAGTGCAGAAAATGATAGGCTGCTCAGCTAAAATGATCGCAAATGCTTTAAAATGGCAATCAAAACCTGAAAGACATGGAAGAAAGCGAAAAACTACCATTCAAATGGATAGAAGAATAGCCAAAATGGCAAGGACTCAGCCAACAATCAGCTCCAGGAAGATCAAAGAAGGTCTAAAGTTACCTGTGAGTATTGTTACAATTAGAAGATGCCTATGTAAAGCCAAGCTATCTGCAAGAAGCCTCCACAAAGTTCCACTGTTGAAAAAAAGACGTGCTGAAGAGGTTACAATTTGCCAAAAAGCACATTGACTGGCCTAAAGAGAAATGGCGCAACATTTTGTGGACTGATGAAAGTAAGATTGTTCTTTTTGGGTCTAGTGGCCGGGGACAGTTTGTCAGACGACCCCCAAACACTGAATTCAAGCCACAGTACACTGTGAAGACAGTGAAGCATGGTTGCACAAGCATCACGATATGGGGATGTTTCTCATACTACGGTGTTGGGCCTATTTATCGCATACCAGGGATCATGGATCAGTTTGAATACATCAGAATACTTGAAGAGATCATGCTGCCTTATGCTGAAGAGGAAATGCCCTTGAAATGGGTGTTCCAACAAGACAACGACCCCAAACACACCAGTAAACGTGTAACATCTTGGTTCCAGACCAACAAGATTGACGTTATGGAGTGGCCAGCCCAATCCCCGGATCTTAATCCAATAGAAAACTTGTGGGGACTTGTGTGACATCAAAAATGCCATTTATGAGGCAAAACCAAGAAATAGAGAAGAACTGTGGAATGTAGTCCAATCATCCTGGGCTGGAATACCTGTTCACAGGTGCCAGAAGTTGGTTGACTCCATGCAACACAGATGTACAGCAGTTCTCAGAAACAGTGCTTATACAACTAAATATTCATTAAGTGATTCAAAGGAAAGCAAAATCTTCAAACATTTTTCAGTTTATATAGTGAATGTTTGAGTTTGTAAAGAAGAATACAAACACTGCTATTTTTTGAACAGTCTAATATTCACTTTTCTTCACTTTTTTTTAGAGGAACAACACAAATTTGATCTATTTTTCTTCATGTTTTGATTTGGAATAGAATGTGTAGTGTTCCCAATGCATTTGTGTGTATGGAAATAAAAGCTATTAGAAGGATTTTGAGCTTTATTCACTTTTTTTAAAACACTGCTATTATTTTGAACACAACTGGAGGTATAATACATATCCCACTCTAAGGGGCATGTATTAGCTGCTGATATACTTAAGATACTACTTGCTGGCCTCTCACTGTATTTGTAAAGTACAGTCACATGCACACTGCACACCTGGAAATTCAGGACACAGTGGCATATGTTTAACATTTTGAAATTGCTCATAATGTACGTGTAGCACTAACACCTTAGAAGTCGTTGAGTTATTTTCGGGCTCCCTGTCATTCTGGACCCCTTTCTGGAAGCCCAACCCCTACTGATACCACAGGACTCTTTTGACCAGAGTAAATTACCACCAGAAAGTAGACTGACACACAAATTAGAGTAAACTGATATGAGGTTTACATTAAACTTCAATGTATGCTTGGCTAAACAGTACAAAGTGGTATTAGTACGTGTAATGGCAAAGAAATAACACATACAGCAGAATCTCAATCAGTGCTAGCAGACCTGCTTTTCAGAAGTTAGCCCAATGCCTTGAACCTGAGGTGCTGTCAACCCCAGTGAGCAATGAAAACTAGCACTAGCAGGCTAGCAAACTAGCAAGCAGTAGAACTAGGTTACTTTGGGCCCTCAAAACCTGATGGAAAGGCTTTAATGGGAGATAGAAAGAACTCTTTGACCAGTAATAAATGTCCCTTTAAATGCAGTGAGGATTCTTCTGCATGCTCGCTGGGGCATAGTTGATGCACTAGTAATAAGTGATGTAGGTGACAGTTCCTTAAAAGATTATCACAAGGAGAGGAAGAAGAAAGGACAACTACTCTCCCTTTAAGTGGCACTTGGCTTGGGTGTTGTCCCTTTTTATGCACTCAGGGAAGATGGGCAGCTTTAGGTGAATAAAGCGTCTAATTGGCAAAGGGCAACTCCACTCTGGGCTGCAATAACCAATGGCAATGATAGTAGATGTCCCGTTAAGATGGTAAGTCAATGGTCAAGAGAGCACTGATGTAACATGGCCTGGAGGCGGTGTAAACTGTGGTCAGCTCTGATAGTTGGACTGTGCTGCAATTGTGGCAATGAGAATTAGACCACAACACGTTAACTGGATGCAATATCCATAACTGTGTGCAGGTAATGTAGCAAATATATGGAGAATGCCATTGTCCACTTGTTTGGCAGGTGTATGGGACTCTCTCACCCAGTAGGGTCACTTCCGACAGGTGCTGGTGCTCTCTGTCTCTCTCCTAATGGGGGACTCCCACAGGTTCTCTGGTCTCACTGGCAGCATTTTCATCTGGTCGCCTGCTGGAAGACTGTATTGCTAAATATATCTAGTGGTCAGCAACTCCTCCTCACCTCATTCTTGATCCCTGCAGGCTGGTCCGGTTCCCCGGCAGTCTGCAGTTCAGCATACAAGGTCCATGGGGATGCTCTGCAGAGTATGAGTGCCACTGAATTTGTAGAACACTGCCAGCTTGTGTTGGTTTTAACATCCTGCACCTGACATTACAGCAAGTAACACATGTACAATATATACAATATATATATATACGTTGTATATATATACGGTATATATATATAAACATGAAAGAGTAAACCACATTAATTGCTCTAGCAGCGCTCTACAAATCAAGGAATCACCACACCTCCACCAGCTTGTGAAGAAAATGTGCAATTATATAATAGGTAATAAAAAGTCCTTTATAAAGAATCCAGAAACTTTAGCTTCTGGATCCCTAGAGAGGTTCATACCACCACTGCGCTTTAGAAACACTCTCCCCTCCTGCCACCACTGTTTATTGCCTCTCATTACTGATCAGCTCAGTGCACTCAAACTCTTTTATGGTAGCTGAGGATCCAGCATTGGTCAGCAGTCCCTGTTAACTAATATATAATATTAAATTTGTGTCGCGCTCCACTGTGAATAAATAATTATTATTATGGTGAATAAATCATTATTATCTTGTAAAAATCAGTATTTAAATGTAAGTGAAATTTATTAAACCTTAATATATATTAAAATGGTCCTCAGTTGCGCTAGGAACTCAAGCATAGAGGACAAAAACACTCCTCATTGTGTAATCTTGTTAAACAAATTATTGCTCATCAAATTCAGAGTTACGCTTCGGCCCAAATATCAGTGACATACTGCATCTCACCGCATCACCGGGATTTGCATCACTTCCTTTCGCCGCATAGTCACACCCTGACTTTCATCCTTCCAACTTCATCTGATGGTGTGACTAGATGGCTTTACTCTTCTAGTTTTATCTACTCCCACCTCTGGAAGTTAACCATTTAGTTCCCACCATTCACAGAAGGTGGTACCTATAACCATACATATTCTCAAATAGCGGCCATTACAGCTGCTTGATTTGTAGACCGCTGCTAGAGTAATCAATGTGGTTCACTCTTGCTTGTTTAGATTAACTTTTACTGAATAAAGTTGCTCACTATGACAATATTTTGTGGGATTTTCACCATATATATATACAGTATATAAATTCAAAAATCCATAAACCATGACGCTCTAGATATCATAAACAATCCTCTTGCATTAAAACATTATGATCTAAAAGGGTTGCTAACCCCATATACATTGACATGTTCTTACCAACCTGTAAATAACCTTTCAGGGCCAGTAATATATATATATATATACAGTATATATATATATATATATATATATAAATAAAATGTATATACAGTATATACTGTATATTAAAGGCAATATGTGGAATTCGCCATGTCATACATTGCCTAGTCATTCTATAGAATGGCTGATTTCACACATCGTATGTAATATATATACTGTATATATATATATATATATATATATATATATAACATGCAATGTAATATATATATATATATATATATATATATATATATATATATATACACACAGTATATTACAACAAATGGTACAACCACCGTTATATTATTTGATTAACTTCGAGTGATAGTTTTTTTCTGTTTTCTAAAGTGCTAGACATCTGAAAAACCTGGTTGACGTGAACTGTTTCTCTTTATTCACTTTTCTACAGTGAAAAGTTTTACATTTTTCACACACGATGAACTGCATTTTGTACTAGATAATTACTTAAACCCACCTTGTCTACAGGTGTCCATTTAAAGCTTAACTCTAAATAGACATTAAAAAAAAAATATTTAATTATTATTTATTCATTAAATAACATGCATTATATATTAAATGCAACTAATGTAAGCATCAAAATCAGTCTTGATATTATTATTATTATTATACAGTATTTATAAAGCGCCAACAGTTCGGTCAGCGCTGTACATTACAATGGGAGACAATACATGAGACAGTACAATATTAATACAATGCGATACACGAGGGGTTCGAGGGCCCTGCACCTTGGAGCTTACAATCTAGGAGGGAGGAGATAGTGATACAGAGGAAAAGCTGTGTGAGATGGAGTGGTAGGAAGAATGGAGGAAATCGGCAATTAGCAGGGGGTGGGGTAGGCTTCCCTGAAGAGGTGGGTTTTCAGGGTGTGCCTAAAGGAGAGGAGAGTAGGTGATAGTTTGATGGATTGGGGTAGGGAGTTCCAGAGGATGGGTGATGCCCTGGAGAAGTCCTGAAGGCGGGCATGGGAGGAGGAGACCAGGGAACTAGAGAGAAGGAGGTCTTGTGAGGAGCGGAGAGTGCGTTTTGGGTAGTATTTGGACATTAGGTCGGTGATGTAGTTTGGGGCAGTGTTATGGACAGCTTTGTACATCAGTGTTAGCATTTTGAATTTGATCCGTTGGGCAATAGGAAGCCAGTGGAGGGATTGGCAGAGGGGGTTGGCGGAAACGGAGCAGTTGGTAAGGTGGATGAGTCTGGCTGCCGTATTCAGGATCAACTTAAGTGGGGATAGCCTGTGGTGAGGCAGGCCAGTGAGGAGGGAGTTGCATTAATCGAGTAGTGATATGATGAGGGAGTGGATGAGCTGCTTAGTGGTTTCTGGGGTTAGGAACGTGCGTATTTTGGCGATGTTGCGGAGGTGGAATCTGCATGAGTTTGTTAGCGATTGGACTTGGGGCTGGAAGGATAGATTGGAGTCAAGAATGACACCAAGTACTCTGGCTTGCGGGGTGGGCCTGATGGTGGCATTGTTGGACGTGATGGAGAAGTCAGTAGGGGGGGGTGCGTGGGCTGGGGGGGAAAACTAGGAGCTCGGTTTTGGAGAGGTTCAGTTTAAGGAAGTGGAGCGACATCCAATCTGATATGTCGTTCAGTAAGCTTGTGATTCGGGCGGAGACTGAGGTGTGAGGTGTCGAGAGATAGATTTGCGTATCGTTGGCATAGAGGTGGTAGTTGAAGCCGTGAGAGTGTATCAGTTGGCCAAGGGAGGAGGTGTAGATGGAGAAGAGAAGGGGCCCGAGGACAGATCCTTGAGGGACCCCAACAGAGAAGGGGGAGTGAGGGGGAGGTGGTAGCATTATAGGTAACGCTGAAGGAGCGTTGTGATAGGTAGGACAAGAGCCAGGAGAGAGCGGAGTCTCTGAGGCCAAGGGAGTGTAGTTTTTTGAGGAGTAGGGGGTGCTCGACTGTGCAGAAAGCCGCGGAGAGGTCGAGGAGTAGGAGCACTGAATAGTGGCCATTAGCTTTGGCGGTTAGCAGGTCGTTGGAGAGTTTGAGTAAGGCAGTTTCGGTGGAGTGTAGGGGATGGAAGCTGGACTTTAGGGGGTCGAGGAGGTTGTTGTCGTTGAGGTGGGAGCTTAGGCGATTGTAGACTAAGCGTTCAAGGAGTTTGGATGTAAATGGCAGCAGGGAGATGGGTCTAAGGTTGTTCGGGTCAGTGGGGACCAGGGAGGGCTTTTTAAGTATGGGAGTGATGTGCGCGTGCTTCAGAGGGGAGGGGAATGCGTCAGAAGAGAAGGAGAGATTAAAGATGTGGGTGAGGGAGCATAGGATGGAGGAGGAGGGAGGTCGTAGGAGTTGTGAGGGGACAGGGTCGAGGGGGCAGGTGGTGAGGCGGGCTTCAGAGAAGACCTTGGTGACCTCCTCAGTGGTAGTAAGGTCGAAGGAGTGGAGTGTTGAGGGGGCTTCAGTGTGAGGGAGGTTAGGTGGGGTGTAGGTCTGAACAGTGGTGAGGCCGAGGAAGAGGGGTGATGAGGGGGTTGCTGTGTGAGAAGAGATAGGTGGGGAGGAAGTTTGAGCAGCGGTGATGTCCCTGCGAATTGTGTCAATCTTGTTTTTGAAGTGATTGGCAATCTCGAGGGCGGTGAGTGAGGTGCTGGGTGGAGGTGGGGGGTGGAGAGAGTTGAAGGTAGAGAAGAGCCGGCGAGGATTGGAAGGAGGGTATTGATGAGGGTCAGGAAGTAGGCTTGTTTGGCAGCGTGAAGGGAGGAGGTGTAGGTGTGGAAGGCAAAATTATAGCGGGTGAATGCTAGTTGGGATCTGGTTTTGCGCCATAGTTGCTTCAGCACACGTCTGCGTTGTTTTAGAGTTTTGGTATGATCAGTCTGCCAGGGCTGGAGCGGTCGCGGTCTGATGTTTCGTGTGGTTAAAGGCACTAGCGAGTCAAGAGCGGTTGACAGCGAGTTGTTATAGGCAGTCGTGGCAGGACAGGGGAAGGATGCTGTCGTAAAGTTGATCAGCTGTAGAGTGGAGGGGGGCAGGGTTCAGGTTGCGGAGGTTTCGGCTGGTAATAGTTTGACATTTGGAGGGATAGGCATTTGAGGACGAGGAGATAGAGAAGGTAATAAGGTTGTGGTCAGTGAGAGGGAAGGGGGTGTTTGTGAGGTTGTGGGGAGCGCAGAGATGGGAGAAGACAAGGTCCAGGATGTTCCCGTCAGAGTGGGTGGTTGATATCAGCCTTTGCAATCCCCTGTTGAAATTAGGCTCTGCTGCATGCACATATGCTGACAATGAATGCTTACATTAAGGACCCTGTTCTCACTATCACATGTGTGTGGCACTGTACACTACTTGTGATGGTGTGCCATTCAATGTGATTGACACCCCGATGCAACTTACCGACTGAGGTGCATTGCCCAGGACCGCAACACTCGATATCACTCTAACGTACATGCAATGTGGGACACTGTCAAAAAACTGCAGGTCTGATTTCTGGGCAGTGCACATAAATGTGTGAAAAAACATGCATGCTTTAACGTCCTTCAGTGGCTAAGTATGAACCTAGTCTTAGGGCTGCAGCGCAAGTAGTTCTTGTATTACGTTTTCTGCAGTTTGTTGCAATTTCACATAGACTACAATAGAAATTGCACTGCAAAACGCAATGGAAAACGCAAGAAATCATTGGGAAATCTTTGGAAAACACGGCAAACAAAATGCACGATTTTGAATTGCATCCAATGTGAACCAAGCCTTAGCCCCCGTCACACTGCCACAATTTCAGGTGCAACTTGGGAATTGAAATCTTACCTGAAATTGGATCTAATGAATGTGAATGTGAGTGTCTTAACATAGGCAATTTGCTGCAGTGCGATTTCAAAAGTAGTTCTTGTATTACGTTTTCTGCAGTTTGTTGCAATTTCACATAGACTACAATATAAATTGCACTGCAAAACACAATGGAAAATGCAAGAAATCATTGGGAAATCCTCAGAAAATGCTGCAAACAAAATGCATGATTTTAAATTGCATCCAATGTGAACCAAGCCTTAGCACCCGGTCACACTGACGCGATTTCAGTTGCAATTTGGGAATTGAAACTGTACCTGAAGTCAGATCTAATGAATGTGAATGTGAGTGTCTTAACATACTTGATTTGCTGCAGCACGATTTCAAAAGTAGTTCTTGTATTATGTTTTCTACAGTTTGTTGCAAGTTCACATAGACTGCAATAGAAATTGCACTGCAAAACGCAATGGAAAACGCAAGAAATTATTGGGAAATCTTCAGAAAACGCGGCAAACAAAACGCACGATTTTAAATCGCATCCACTGTGAATCAAGCCTTAGGCAGGCCATAGACGGGGCGAAAACCGGATGGTTTTTGTTTAAAAAAAATGAAAAATCGGTCGTTCAATCGGCTGATGTTACCACCATTGGTGAAAAAAATTGGCTGATTTTCATCCCGTCTACGGCCGGCAAATATAATAGCAGTGTCCCTGCAGAGAGCTCCGCTATTATATTTGATATTTAAAAGTATAACAAAGTTGCAAAATTGTATCTATTTGTATCCATTTCGGATACAGATGTTTCTATTCGAAAACAAATAGATACAATGTTGCAACCGCAATACTTTTAAATGTCACGTATAATAGTGGAGCTCTCTGCAGGGACACTCCGCTATTATTTTTGACATTTAAAGGTATTGCGGTTGCAACATTGTATCTATTTGTATCTGAATAGAAACATCTGTATCCGAAATGGATACAAATAGATACAGATGTTCTTTTTCTTCTTTCCCTTCTTGCAGGTCACGGCTCATGCACATTTTTTTTAATCAGTAAAATGATCGGCCGATTTGCCCATCATTGCCGTGAAAATCGGCCGATCGACAAAATCAGCCGGTTTTTTTCCAACATGACCGATTAAAAAAATGTGTCAAAATCATGAAATACAGCCAACAAATTCACCCACTAACGATCCGAAAATCGGCCAATTATTCTTTTGGACGAATTTTCAGCCAATTTGCGACCCATCTATGGCCTGCCTTAGAGACAAGGTTGTCTCTAATAAACCTTATCAGGCTCCTGCTGCTCCTTAATTGTCTAATCACAAGCAAAGAGCAGGTAACCAAACTGTATTGCTTAACTGCAGGGGAGTAAATTCAGGTCATCAACCTGGTTCTGCCGTTTGGCAGTAGCTGAACTAGTCTCCATTTCCTTTGGTTGGTGAAACAGCTCTTAAATACGTTCAGCTTTAGTAGTATGTCTTGGATGGCATGGACTTGCGTGCAGTTCTCTGTGCTGTGGATTTCCAGCAGTAGTGTGGACAATATCAGCCACCAACAAAAAAATCAATGATCTTGTCATGTGACACTCCATTAAAAGTAAGTATTATACCACCGTTTAAAATAAATAAAAAAATTTGTGATGCTCTAGATATCAAAAACAATCTTCTTGCATTAAAACATGATGATCTATAAGGGTTGCTAACTCCATACACATTTAAATGTTCTTACCAACCTGTAAATAATCTATCAGGGCCAGTTCACACTATGTGCGTTTCAGTTGCTTTTTTCTACATCCAAAAATGCACAGAAAGTAGGTTATATGGTTGTCAATGTCATAGTTCACATCAGTGCTTGCAGTTCCAGTGCATTCCAGATGCAGAAAAAAAAGTACAACAGGCTGCATTTTTCCTGCACAGAACTGTACTGGAACGCGGTACAACACATAAAAAATGCACTGTAATGCACATGTCCCTATTTAAATTGAAGAAAAAGAGAGGGTAAAAAAGAAACTGGAATGCATAAAAAATGCACCGAAACACATAAAAAATGCATCAAAAATGCACCGGAACACGTAAAAAACGCATAAAAAATTCACCGGAACACGCTAAAAATGTGTCAAAATTGTGCATGCAGAAACACATCTGGAACACATCTGGACTACGTTTCTATAGTATGAACTGGCTCTGAAGAAAAAAAGAGGGGAAAAATGAACTGGAACACATCAAAAATGCAAAGAAACATGTCAAAAATGCATAAAAACCGCACCAGAATGCGCAAAAAACTTGTCAAATGCGTGCATGCAGAAAAGCATCTGGAACGCATCTGGACTGCGTTTCTATAGTGTGAACTGGCCCTCAGGCTACCTTCACACAGGTGATCATTACATCCTGCAAATTCCATCAACATAAATGAATGGATTTCAGTGGCTGGAATGACAGGTGTTTGCGAAGAGCTACGCGAGTCAACCCATACAATGCAATGAAAGCCGTAGCTTTCCATGACAGTCCACACAGCCAGCAATTACCTTCAATTAGGGACAAATGATCCTGGAGGGGTACAGTCTGTGTGCATCCAGCCATGATCAACGCAGGTAATCGCTGGCTGTACAAATAGCTGTCATCAGCCTTTCATCGCATTGTATGGCACAATGGCTGCAGCTCTTTGCACACACCTGTCATTCCAGCCGCTGGGATTTACAGGGTGTGCTAATTGCCCTTGTAAATGTAGCCTTATGCAGGCCATACATGGGTCAAATTCTGAACTAATTTTTTGTAACTAAGAACTTTTGCACAAATTTTGCACCATTATTAGGCCACAGCATTGCCCGATTTTCATGTGATCATCGAACCTGAGTGATCGGACATGTTAGAAGTTTTTTGAAAAACTAACAAATTTCAAATCGATAATGGGCAAGTAATATAATCGAAAAAGAAATGAGCATGAGCTGTGACCTGGAAAGAAAAGAAGATTCCCAGCAATGAAAATTCTTTTCTGTAGCAACATGAGGTGAAATTGAAGGCTTGGTTGGCTGAATTTCAAAATCAATGGTGACACAACCGGGTTACAAAATGTGCTAAATTTCCGATTTTCTACAGAAAATTTGTTCAGAATTCGACCCATGTATGGCCTGCATTATATTAACTGCCTCCCGCCCACCATATAAGGAAATGACGGACGCAATGCAGTTCTCTCCTTCTGGGAGGACGTCATATGACGTCCTCTGACTCTAACTGAACATGCACACCCCCGAGAGTGCGCGCCACGGAGATCGGTGGTGCGCTGTGTCCCTGGGACACAGCGAATCGCCGATCACTGTAAAGAGCCAATCACATCAGCTCTGTCATGTGATCAGCTGTGTCCAGTCATGCTGATCACCTGTAAACAAGGAAATGCCGGTTGTCAGTAGTCCTCTCCTCATGCTGACAGCGCATGAGGAGAGGAGAGCCAGTAAGCGGCTTTCCTCAGAGGGGACATCTACACTGATCATCAGGGCACTGATGATCAGTGCCCTAATGATCAGTGTAGCCCCATCAATTCCACCTGTCAGTGCCCATCAATGCCACATAAAATGTGCCTACCAGTGCACATCAATAGCACATATCAGTGCCCATCAGAGCTGCCTTTCAGTGCCAGTCGGTGTCACCTATCAGTGCCACCAATCAGTGCCAGTCAGTGCCACCTATTAGTGCCCATTAGTGCTGCCTAATAGTTCCAATCAGTGCTGCCTATCAGTGCCATCTCTCAGTGCCCATCAGTGCTGCCTTTAAGTGCCCATTAGTGATGCCTGTCAATGCCCATCAGCGCCACCTACCAGTGCCTCCTCATCAGTGCCACCTATTACTGGCCATCACTGCAGCCTCATTAGCGCACATCAGTGAAGGAGAAAAATTACTTATTTACAACATTTTATAACAGAAACTAAGAAAAAACTTTTTTTTTTCCAAAATTTCCAGTCATTTTTAAGTTTGTTTAGAAAAAAATAAAAGATCCCAGTGATGATTAATTACCACCAAAAGAAAGCTCTATCTGTCTCAAAAAATGATACAAATTTAGTTTGGGTACAGTATTGCATGACCGCGCAATTGTCATTCAAAGTGCGACAGCGCTGAAAGCTGAAAATTGGCCTGGGCAGAAAGGGGGGTAGATCCTCTGGAGGGCAAGTGGATAAATAAGTAGAATGACTCCTGTGGACATGCACCCAGTTGAGTAGATTCTGTGCCCATATAGGATTTATTTATTGTCTGCACATGAAAAGACATAAGAGCTGTAGCATTCTGCAGAGGTTTATTATTTGCATATCCACTACTGGGTGTGATAACTTTCCACACCAAACTTGTGATTGTATCTATATTTAATTTTTGTTGCTTTTTTTTTTATTTCTAAGCACTGATGTTTTTGCATTAACATCACATTACAAATTCTTCTGTATTTGGCCACCCACAACTTCTTGATAGTGGATGGTCGTTCTGCACTAGACTTGGCCATATATATATTGGATATAAAATGATTGTTTAGGAGCACATAGGCAAGCTGCTCCCACTCCCAATGTTTATCATTTCCCATGCTCATTGATGTAAATCTGGTATCAGCTGATACATGGATAATTAATAGGTGATAAGCCTTTTATGCCAGTAATCTGCATATGTTTGGGCACCTTAAAGAGGAACTGAAGTGTGACCAAAAACAGGGAAGTAGAGGACAAAGCACTTGTCACCTATATTGTCCCCAGGCTCCATGGAGCTAGTCTTTTCCTCAGTACTAATTTACCACACCTCCTTTTGTATTCTTTGTGTGGAGGTGGCCATATTGGTAGAGGCAAGGTTTTAGTTTCTCCTGTCACAGCTGCCCCCCACAATGAGGGGTAATCTGATGACTGGTCAGTAACACCAAAGTGTATCAAACCAACACTGCGGGGTTATTTACTAAACCTGGAGCATGCAAAATCTGGTGCAGCTCTGCACAGAATCCAATCGGCTTCCAGCTTTTATTGTCAAAGCTTAATTGAATAAGTTGAACTTAGAACCTGATTGGCTACCATGCACAGCTACACCAGATTCTGAGTGCTCCAGTTTTAGTAAATCAACCCCAGTGGCTCATATAAACTCTAGATCTCAAGTAAACATGTGAGAGCAGCACATCATTTTTCGCTACTTAATGCTGAACTGTACTCAGCATTGACTATTTGTAATCCTTACGCTGCTAGTATTAGTAAATAGATATAAAAGTATATCAGATTTACTTGTTTTATACTTTGTTTTACATTTTTTCAGTTACTTCCTGGTTTCTAGGCCTAGGCAAATGATGTCACACATCCCAGAAGTCTTCAGTAGGGGAGGATGGGTTTTATCAGCAAAGCATACCCTCCTGTCTGCATGATGGATTCCAGGAAGTAAACGCTACATGAATCCTCTGCCCTTGCTCAAGATGGCCACAGCCAGAAATGCCAGGGGATGTTTTTCAAACTGATTTTTTCAGCAAAATAAAGCTTAGAGACATGGATGGATGGGGGAGTTTGCATTGAATATTAACCGCTTCTTGACTACCCTATAGCAGAACTACTGCTACAGGGCGGCAGGGCTGCGCAAAATCAAGTATATATACGTGATTTTGTATTTCTGGGTAGAGGGCACATGCGCTGTCTGCGCAATCTACCCACGACTCCTTTGGCGGTTACAGCTGTCAATCATCGGGTCCCTGACGAAGATTCCCTGCCGGCACCCGGCGATCACCAAGGAACACTGATGGGGGAGAGACCTATATGTAAACGATACAGATCTCTCACCTGTCAGCACCAGCATGCTGTTTTGCATTGCTTTGCATAGCAGAGCAATACAAAGCAGCATGCTTACACAGTAAAACACACACAGCACACAGTTAACCCTTTGATCACCCCAGATGTTAACCCCTTCCTGCCCAGTTTCATTAGTATTTATTTCAGGTACTTATATAGCGCTGTCAATTTACGCAGCGCTTTACATATATTGTACATTCACCTCAGTCCCTAACCCTCAAGGGGTGTGCAATCTAAGGTCCCTAACTCACATTCATACATACACGGGCCAATTTAGACAGGATCCAATTAACCTACCAGCATGTCTTTGGAGTGTGGGAGGAAACCGCAGTACCCAGAGGAAACCCACGCAGACACAGGGAGAACATGCAAACTCCAGGCAGGAGGTGACATGGCTGGGATTTGAACCAACGACCCGAGTACTGCCAGGCGGAAGTGCTAACCATTTAGCCACTGTGCTGCCCACGGTGTCAGTGGTTTTTATTAACACTGATCACTGTATTAGTGTCAATGGGGATGTCAGTGACAGTTAGTCAGTCCCCCCCCCCCCAGTGTCAAAATGCCCACCGCAGTCCTGCTATAGGTTGCTGATCGCCGCCATTACTAGTATTAAAAAAAAAAATTCCAGTATATATACCACCATTTGTAGACGATATAATTTTCACGTAAACCAATTAATTTACACGTATTGGCCTTTTTTTTAGTAGCAAAGACATGTAGCAGAATAGATTTTGGCCTAAATTTATGCCGAAACCTGATTTTTTAATTTTTTTTTACTGGACATGTTTAATAGCAAAAATATTGTGTTTTTTTTTTCAAAATTGGTCTTTTTTTGTTTATAGCGCAAAAGAGGACATCAATTTCACTTGGGTGCAATGTTGCATGACTGTGCAATTGTCAGTGAAAGTAACGCAGATCCGTATCGCAAAAAATTGCCTGGTCAGGAAGGGGGGGGGGGGGGTAAGTCCTCTGGATCTAGGCAAGTAGTTAAAAGGGATAATTTTTGGTTTATGTTGCTCAGATACAGTGCAGTTCTACTTTAAAGAACAACTACACTTTGCTGCAAAAATTCAGATCCCTCCTTCCCCCAGCCTTGCTAAGCTAACCTAGTCTATAGTTCCCCCACCTAGTACATACTTACCTCTCTGTGGTGGCAGCCTTCTGTGATGTTCTCAACCTCAGTGCAGGGGCGGACTGACAACTCATGGGGCCCCTGGGCAATAAGGGATCATGGGGCCCCTGTGTCCTTGCCCAAACTCAAAAAAAGCCTATGAAAAAGGTACCAGGGGCATCTCATGGGGCCCCCTACTGACCCCGGGCCCTAGGGCAGTGCCCGAGTTTCCAAATGGTCAGTCCGCCCCTGGTTACGGTATCGGGAGTATTTTCACGAGTACTTGGTATCCGCTCCGGTGCTGATACCAATATCGGTGCATCCCTAATAGAAACAAAAGTCCAAAAGCTGATTATTTCAACTCTTTAGCTTAGAACTGGAATGCAACAAATATCGCTAATGCTAAGTACACGAAGGCCGCATATCGGCAGAAAAACCCGTACAGTAGAAACCTGCTGATTTACAGCCTGTGTGTACAGCTGCCTGTCCTACAGAAGCCGATCTCACAATTGGCATCTGTTGAACGAGCATGCAGGAAAACCAGCCCATTCATTATACAATTTTCATGTACAATTTCCTTTGGATATACCAAAACCATATAAAATGAGGTCAAACCTAAACACTTTCAATTTGTCTGCAATCAGGTTGGCCCTTGCACTACAGAGTTGAAGGTAAATCTAAAGGAAATTGAATAGGAAAATTGTATAATGTATGGCCAGCTTACTTGTTAGAATGGCAGGCAGGAATGATGTGGACATGTTATTTGCACATTAGATTATCTCTAGTAGGATACCTGTGGTTCCTTTACCATACTTTGCTCTTTACTTACATCTTGTGGTTAATATTAGAACTGCAAATGGGAGGCCCATGACAATAATGGTATGCTGAAATTTTAACATACTGCAAGAAAGAATGATTGCAGCCAGGGGCGGACTGACCATTTGGAAACTCGGGCACTGCCCCAGGGCCCGGGGTCAGTAGGGGGCCCCATAAGATGCCCCTGGTACCTTTTTCATAGGCTTTTTTGAGTTTGGGCAAGGACACAGGGGCCCCATGATCCCCTATTGCCCGGGGGCCCCATGAGAAGTCAGTCCGCCCCTGATTGCAGCAACAAATATTTGTGTACTTAACCACTTCAGTACCGAGCATTTATACCCCCTTCCTGCCCAGGACAATTTTCAGCTTTCAGCACTGTCACATTTTGAATGACGATTGCGTGGTCATGCAACACTGTACCCATATGAAGTTTTTATCAATATTTTTTCACACAAATAGAGCTTTCTTTTGGTGGTATTTAATCACCACTGAGTTTTTTATTTTTTTGCTAAATAAAACAAAAAACACCTGAAACTTTTGAAAAAAAGCACTTTTCTTCGTTTCTGTTATAAAATTTTGCAAATAAATAACAGTTCTTCATAAATTTAGGTCAAAATGTGTTCTGCTACATTTCTTTGGCGAAAATAATAGTAATTGAATCTGTATATTTTTTCAAATGTTTCTATTATTTTTTTATTTTTTTTAAATGTTTTCTTTTTTTTTACTATTTTATTTTTCTGAACACTGTGATCAAAGCAATACAATGTTACCATAGTGAAATTTAACTACTCTGGGCAAGTGATCAGGATTTTTTTTTTCAACACATTATGATTGCTAATACCAATGTATTACATTATATTTGCAATCATTGTTACTGAATGAAACTGATTCATTCAGTCTTTTGTTGTGATTATCTGTGATTGGGCAAAGCTGATCACATGATACAGATGGGCTGTAATTGGCCCTGTCTGTATCTTGTGACTGCCTTGACCAGTCACAGCTAACAACATAAATGTATAAAATGGATGGCATGACAGGAAGCCATCCATTGTATACAATTGACATGTGACTGCTGTGACCAATAACAGCATATCACATGACACTGGCAACAGGCTGGTGTAGTGATATGTCTTCGGCTGTTTCCCGTGGACACAGCCGATGACAGATCGCGCCGCTGCGTGGCCCCGCGGACCCGTGAGCAGCTTGTTTTGACAGGTGGTCATATGACGCCCAGTCACAATGGCGAGTGTCCCACCTGGCCATCAATCTGCTATAGGCCAGGCGGGAAGGTGTTAAATTTCTTGATAACATTGTTTTGCACTAAAGAATTGGCTGGAAAAAATGTTCTATGAGTTTATCATTTTCTTTCACAATAATTTTTATAAAAGAACATAGAAAGCAATGGGGTTGATTTACTAAAACTGGAGGGTGCAAAATCTGGTGCAGATGTGCATGATAGCCAATCAGCTTCTAACTTCAGCTTGTTCAATTAACTGCTTCCCTACCACCCTATAGCAGAAATACTGCTACAGGGCTGAGCAAAATCACGTATATATATGTGATTTTACATTACTGGGTAGGGGGGCGCGTGTGCCGCCATCGTCGGCTACAGATGCCGATCACGGGTCCCGGCTGGAGATTCCCCACTGGCACCCGGCAATCGCCAGGTATCACTGACAGGGGAGATACCTGTGTATAAACAATATAGGTCTCTCTCCTGCCAGCAGTAACATGCTGCTGTGTATTTTTCTGCACAGCAGAGAAAAAAACAGCAGCATGTTTCCCAAGTAAACCAACACACAGTTAACCCTTTGATCACCCCAGATGTTAGCCCTTTCCAGCCCAGTGTCATTAGTACAGTGTTGGTCCTATTTATTAGTACTGATCACTGTATTAGTGTCACTGAGGATGTCATTGGCAGTTAGTCAATTATGTCAGTGTTTCTCAACCTTTTTTCAGTCAAGGTACCCTTTAAAATGATGGATAGCCCTGAGTCACCCCATTCTAAAATTAGGTTGCCTCAAGACTGTCCGTAATTTTAAAAGGACCCCCCATTCTAAAATGTGAAAAACTATTGTAATAGTTTATATAATGCAGCAACATCCACACAGGTAGGACATCCAATATTAGAGGTGATTTATTCTTCCAAAGCAAATACACTTTGCACACTGGTACTGACTAGTATTCCAATGTTTCTTTTCTCCATCACTGAGCTAATGTGACCCCAGCACTGATGGAGAGTAGTAGGGGAGGGTCAAACTCGGATGCTGTGCAGGCATTGAACATCCTCCATATCAACTGATGTCCTCGGTTGTCAGGACGCCGGGGGTTAGAAGGTCATAATGGTGCACAATGAAAACCTGTGGCTTTGTGCAGGGGAGGAATGACAACTCATGGGGCCCTGGGCAATAGGGGATCATGGGGCCCCTGTGTCCTTGACCACACTCAAAGCACACCCAAAAAAGCCTATAAAAGGTACCAGGGGCATTTCATGGGGCCCCCTACTGACCCTGGACCCTCGGGCAGTGCCTGAGTGCTCTAATGGTCAGTCCGCCCCTGGCTTTGTGTAACTAAAAGGCAGGCTTCTTCCACTCGCTGGCTTGTATACAAGTTTTGGGCAATTGTTTGACATTTTTCTAAGGCACCCCTGAAGAAACTTCAAGGCACCGCTGGGTGCCTGTGCACCCTGGTGTAGAAAGGCTGCTGTAGGTTAATAACAACTACATGTTTCCAATGATGATTAGTTATGAAATCAGTTTTGTCTAATTCACTTAAAAATAGCTTTGGGTTACTTTGGCAATACAGCTTAAAGTAGAGCTATAGGCAAAACTTTGTTTTTATCATTTTGGATAGAGTAAGGGAGGGTTATAACCACTGTAAGGTTTATTTTTACAATCTTTGTCCCATTGGGGAGATTTACCATCACTTCCTGTCCCATAGCCAAACAGGAAGTGAGAGGAAATCCCTGCGAATTAAGAGAATTTCTTGGGGACACCCAGGCCACCAGAACCTCTATTACTTTTCCGGGGACAACCCAAAATTTGGGACTTTCTTTTACATTCTGATAGGGTTCTAATCATTCTCTACTCTATTCAAAACTAAAAAAAAAAAAAAAGTTGTTTCCCTATAGATATATTTTAAGAATAATCAAAGTACAGGTTTAGATTAGAATTAAAAGCAGCCCTTGTGGACACGCCAACAAAAAGTTGATAATATTTGAATAATGCCACTAAATTATGTTCCTTTCTCAGTAAAACATTTAGGGGCTTATTTAAAAAGCAGTAGTATGGCCTTGCTCTAGCACTGAAAAAAAGAGAGCAATACATATATATAAAGCAGACTGGTTTTCTTTGTATTTCATGGGGCTTGTAAAACGCTCCAAAATACATGATGAGGCCAGAAAATTATAAGATGCACACAGATAGGGCTTGTTCACACTTGTCTGCCTATGCATAAATTATACTGCAAAAAAGATGCATTTCAAGGGAACAAAAAATCTAATATTATTACTAGGCTGTCGGGTCAGTTTATGTGCTGCGGTTTAGTGCACTTTTATAGGATTTGCTACATTTTTTGTCTGATTGCCTGCAACCACTGATCAGTAAACATTTTCCAACCTCCAACAATCTAATAATCAACTTCTGTGGAGCAGGGACGGCCACAAGTGAACCAAAATTTGGTTGGTCCTTGCTGAACCATCCAAATTTCGAGTATGGCCAGTTTAAGCATCGAGATCTTTAGCACTTATGAAGCTGTAGCAAAAAAGCAATAACTCTCAACCTCAGTAATGTTGGAAGAAATTTGACTCAATCAGAATTAAAATTGCTGAGAAGGTTTTTTTCTGTGAAAATCTTGACAATAGTGAGAATCCAGATAAGTCAAAAGATTATACTATGAAAGTCACCAGCAATACACATTTAGGAAGAAACCTGTCTAGGGCATTATACTGCAAGGGTGGAGAGAGCTGAACTAAGTGGTGAATGATGAATCAAACAATGCATGTATAATGTGACATGTCTGCTTTTGGTTTTTGTTGTTGTTTCGGTTTCTTAGGTGTCTGGTGCCTCTCCCTTTTTCTTTCTCTAGAAATAAATCTGCACATTCAGGAAATCTGATTGTACTTGTTTTTATTAAGATCATCTTTTTGGAAAAAAATATATATTTTGACTTTTGCTGCTGAAATTATGAATTTGAGAGACAAATTGGGTTGGCTTGGAAAGGGATATTACCATTTCTTTACCATCTCTTTTTCCCCCTGTCCCAACAACCCCTCTCTGTCTTTTTCTTTGTTCTCTTTTTTTGTTTTATTTTCTTCCTTTTCTCATCCCCATCCCTTTCTTTTCCTACTCTCCTCCCTTGCACTAATAATCAAATTTTTTTTATTCTTGAATGTACCCGTTCATACATTTCCTTCATTTCTTACTATACTTTTTGCATGGACTGAATATCTGTAATATCCAATCAGTTCCTCAAAACTCCACCCCAAAGTGGTTCATAAATACCCAAAGGACAGGCTTTCAGTTACCCACCCACTTATACGAAGGTCCAGTGGTATCAGAATAACTCTCCTTGTTGGTTCTGGAACATGCGTTTAGGCCTCAAGCACACAGGACTTTATTTTTAACTCTCCTAGAAGCCAGCAGTGTTTTTGCAGAAAAAATTGATGCTTAAAAAGTGTCTAGCGCTTTTACAACCGTTTTGGCTCATTTGCAGGCGTCAAACTCTTGGGCGTTAATTCATTTCCTTGGCCAGAATAAATAATTTATTCTGGCCAAAGTAAATGAAATTAAGAAATGCAGCGAAACAATATATAGCTAAATATAATTGTGCTTACAATCTAATACGTGCATGTATAAATAGTGAAAATCAATATATGCTATTGGATGTCTTCCAATGCATACATATAAACACCCATAGAAACTGCACATAACCAATGCTATAAATAAATAGTGCACACAAATGCAAAGATAAAAACAAATAATCCTAATGGTGATTTGTCCCTTTAAATCCTAAATACCATCACGTGGACCTCTGTGGTACACTTCCTGTGTATCGTGATCCGAGTACATCAGCAAAAAGTGTCAACTGAATATAGTCTCAATAGTGGTGGACCATCCCTTTAAATCCGCTGTACTTCAAGTGGACCAGTGTAAACACATTTCTTCATTTCATTTACTTTGTTACATGTGGCAACATTGTATGCTAGCTGCAAAACTTTTTTAAGAGGTTTCATTGTGCTGAAGGTTTTCTATAAACAATTTATTCTGGCCACTGAAATGAATTAACGCTCAAGCGATTATCTTTGGGAGGCAGTACCACTGCCAAACGTGATCTATTCAAGTGAATGGGGTGGTGTTGCAAATGCCCTACAACTACAAGCACTGCACACAGTAGCACTGCATTGGGTTTGGCATTTACAGGATTAAAACAGGTGGGGAGGAGGCATCATATTGCCTCCTCACTGCCTATCAAATGCCTCTCAAAAGCAATATGAATGCAGATCACTTTTGAGAGGTACAGCAGTGTAGACGCACCAGTAAAAGTAAAGCTGGGTATATTTACACAGTTTTTTTAATTCAAACAAGGTTTTGAATGAGAAAAAAAAACTGATAAATTGCCTCTGGGCTTCCCTACTAAATTGGCAGGGCTGGGCCCAGTGCAGGAGGGCACATGAACAAATGGGGCCCAGGGAAAATGTTTAGCAGAGCTAGAGCCTGTTGAAAACAAGAAGAGGAGGAAGACCCCAATGTTTCATGAGTGTAGGAACCCCTTTTCTCAAGAGCCTTCTGCCTTTCTTTACCCCATAGTCTGTCTTTGCTTTCCTTCTCATTATTTTATTCTAGGTACTGAATTTCTGTATGTATTTTTATAGGGTTGACTTTAGATATACTTTAGGACTAATTCCCAACTAAGCAAGAGACACATGTTGCATTGCTCCATTTGAATTGACTGTGATGGCAAAATACATATCAACACACTTATAATTCAGCATGCAGGACTTTATTCCAATGCACTGTAATGCAATTGGCATTGCAGTATTTGCTGGTGCTGTAAATACAGCAATGTGTTCTTAATGATAATAAATCTAATTGAAGATTAGAGATAGCATGTACCAAACCACTGAGATAACACTAAGGCATAGGTGCTCAATCTGTGGTCCTCCAGGTGTTTCAGAACTACAAGTCCCATAAGGCATTGCAATTATTATTATACAGTATATAGCGCCAACACACGCCAGCGCTGTACATTACAGTGGGAGACAATACATGAGACAGTACAATAACAATACAATGCGATACACGAGGGGTTCAAGGGCCCTGCTCCTTGGAGCTTACAATCTAGGAGGGAGGGGATAGTGGTACGGAATGGAGTGGTAGGAAGAGTGGAGGAGATCGGCAATTAGCTGAGGGCGGGGTAGGCTTCCTTGAAGAGGTGGGTTTTCAGGGTGCACCTGAAGGAGAGGAGAGTAGGTGATAGTCTGATGGATTGGGGTAGGGAGTTCCAGAAATGGGTAAAGCCCTGGAGAAGTCCTGGAGGCGGGCATGGGAGGAGGTGACCAGGGAACTAGAGAGAAGGAGGTCTTGTGAGGAGCGGAGAGTACGTTTTGGGTGGTATTTGGATATCAGGTCGGTGATGTAGTTTGGGGCAGTGTTATGGACAGCTTTGTACGTCAGTGTTAGCATTTTGAATTTGATCCATTGGGCAATAGGAAGCCAGTGGAGGGATTGGCAGAGGGGGGTGGTGGAAATGGAGCGGTTGGTAAGGTGGATGAGTCTGGCCGCAGTATTCAGGATCGACTGAAGCGGGGATAGCCTGTGGTGAGGTAGGCCAGTGAGGAGGGAGTTGCAGTAGTCAAGTCGTGATATGATAAGGGAGGAATGAGTTGCTTAGTAGTTTCTGGGGTTAGGAATGGATGTATTTTGGAGCTGTTGCGGAGGTGGAGTCTACATGAGTTTGTCAGCGATTGGACCTGGGGCTGGAAGGACAGATTGGAGTCTAGGATTACACCAAGTACTCTGGCTTGTGGGGTGGGACTGATGGTTGCATTGTTAGTCGTGATGACAGTTCTGACAGTTACAAGCATGACTCCCAAAGGCAGAGGCATGATGGAACTTTTGGTTCTGCAACAGCTGGAGGGCCACAGGTTGAGCACCCATGGCCTGGTTCACACCCATGTGTGTTGCAATATGTTGTGGAAAAGTCTCTGACCCTTTCCAAAAACTCAGTGGCTGCAAATGCATAGATGTGTCCCATAGGAAACAAATAAATAAACTGTAGTGAGTTTCTGCAAAATGCAAAAAGAACAAAAAAATGGATATGTGTGAACCAGGCCTAAATGGAAACTCGGAGACCCGAACATAATAACCAGAGGTTTAAAAAAGAAGATGCTAAAACAACTAATTTTGAGACATGTAGACTGTGTTCATTGTTTGTTCTCAACATTCAGAAGTGTTAGTTTCACAGATCAATGAGCTCCTTAGCCACATAAACTAGGGCAAAGAGTGTCAGCAGGAGGTCAGGGCTCTGACACCTCTGGAAATACTGAGTATCTCTTTATCGGGTGTGAATCTGAAGTGTAATCTGCTGGAGCCCAGAAACAGTGAGAGTCTCAATACAAGAGACAAGCTAGCAGCTGCCCCACAAAGACACAATTGGGAAATTAATTAGCATTGCCCTTTGCTAACACCCAGATTAACACCTCTTTTTATCTTAATCAAATTCGTATTCTAAACAAACTGGTAATCCCATCAGGGTCACTTTCAACTCATCAGTATTTTTGTTTTCTGGGTTAACTTTTAGCAAGTGATTTTAAACAAGACAAGAAAAGTACTTAATTGTAAGTTTTTTTGTGCAAAATGCATTAAGGAATTTTATGACTTCTGATGTTGTTGTACTTGAAATCTGAAAAATAAACATTCTCCTTTTTTGGCATTTGTGTGGCCCTACCTTTTTTCCTTCGTATTGAATTTAGCAGCAAGGCAAGGCTGATGTGTTATCCTGATGGTGGATGTGGGTTGGATCTGCTGGTGGCAGGGTATATCTTGAATTACTTTTATTATGATTAAAAACAAGTATACAGTATATGGAATAAAAAATAAAGTGTCATCCTTAATATATTGAATATAACACAGCAGAGCCGTTTAAAGCAGAACTCCATCACAAACCTAAAAAATAAGGGGCATATTCTTCATTGTAAATAATAAATTAAGCCATGTAAATCATTCCTATCTACTCTTGGGGCCAGCTGTACATCCAGATCTGCTCTGTGTACTAAATGTATAATAAAACTCTGGGAGGGAACAAGCTACTCTAAAGCTGCTGATATATATTCATATGCACACACACAAAGATCAGCCATAACATTATGATCACTGACAATATATAACATGGATAATTTTGTTAAAATGACACCTGAAATTGGGTGGAATATGTTAGGCAGCAAGTGAACATGCTGCCCCTGAAGTTGATGTCTTGAAAACAGGCAAAATATAGGCAATTAAATAATAACAGGCAAAAAATAGGCAATTGTAAGGATTTGAATGACTAAGACAAGAGCCAAATTGTAATGGCTAGATGACTGGATCAGAGCACCTGCAAAACTGCAGTTCTTGTAGGATGTTCCCAGTCTGCAGTAGCCAGGAAATAACAAAAGTGGTCCAAGAAAGGACAACCAGCAAATCAACCACAGAGTCATGGGTGACCAAGGCTGATTGATGGCTGCAAGCAAGGAGCAAAGGCTGGTCCATGTGGTCCGATCCAATAGAAGAGCCACTGAAACTACAAAAACTTATTTCTGGTTCTGATACAAAGATGTGTGCACAGTGCATTGCAGTTTCTTGTGTATGGAGCTGCATAGGCATAGCCATGCGGTGCCCAGGCTGACCCGTCTCCACAGCCAAATTGCCTACAATGGGCATATGAGCATCAGAACTGCACCACAGAGCAATGGCCTAGTCCAGTGGTCTCCAAACTGCACCCAATTGCTTGCCTTTATATGGCCCTTGAGGCATTATTTCTGCCACTGACAGCAAATATAGGGTACTATTCCTTCCACTGACACCAAATATTTCTCCCCCTAATACCAAAGATCGGGCATTGTTTACTCCCACTGGCCACAGTCTGGCCCCCTAAAGTCTGACTGGCCCTTTCTTTACAAAAGTTTGAAGAACCCTGGCCTAGTCTGATGAATTCAAGGTTTGGGGAACACAACATTAAGCCTGATGTGTTGATTTGGCCTCCCAATTTGGGATATGCTGGCAAAACAAGTCTGATGATGAAGGCTGCACCTTACAACTTACAGGATTTAAAGGATCTGCTACTGATGGCTTGATGACAGATATCACAGCATACTTTCCAAGAACTAGTGGAGTCCATGCCTCAAAGGGTTATAGTGGAAGGTTATCATGTTACGGCTGATCCTGATCGGTGTATATTTATTTAGATTGCCTGAGAACCTTGGTTATGCTGTTGAAGAGAACATGCAAGCACTCTACTCTGTGGTTATCATAGAGAAACAGTAAAACTAGGCCATTACGTTCAAGTTGACAACTCCTCCAAAACTGATCAGGTACGGTGTCTGACTCATAGACATACTGATCATCTGGACTGTGTGGTAATCATTTTATGTCAATGGTCACAGACATCTGGCTGGATTCACATTCTTTCACATCCAGGGCTCCTGCTATCAAGGCAGTTTTCCTGCCTAGGGAGCAAGGTAACACATAGGCCGCTGTGGCCTAAAAGTTGCTCTCACCATTCAAGCAGCCACACTGCTCAGCCCCCCAACTAAGTTTGTATGAATAGAAACAATCAACTTTGTTCTTTGCTTAAACCACTTTTTTCCTACTGTGTGAATCCATTTTGAGTTGAGGTTGATTTGCTAAAGGAAAATAGACTGTTGACTTTGCAAGAAAATTTTCCCCAATTCTTACTAAAAAAGTGAAGCTTTGCTGACTTTCATCATCCAATCAAGTGCATGAATAATTTTTTTTTTTAAACTGTCCTTGCACTTGATTGATTTTCAGCCCTTGTGTACAGGGCTTAACAGTATATGGCCTCTGGATGTTGACAGTGATGTGGATTCAATGTGTGGCAATTGGGATGTGGGGGAGGGTGGCCGCAATAGTTCTCCAATGGAGAAATATATTTGTGACTAGTATGCAATGCATTGAAAATGTACTGTATGCCTTAAAGAAAAGCTGAACTACGTATTATTTACTGTTACAACTGTATTTTCTTTTATATCAGTCATAATGCTTGTTTATCAATCAACATTTTCCTTACAAGTCTATAACAAAAGTAGTACGTATTATTTTATATGTTATTTTGCTCAGTATGTGAGAACATCCCTTTTATTGTTACAATATGTGCATTGGTGATGAGCAAATGATTACTGAGGGAGAGTAAGGAAACACTGGGCACAGGTGTCTTTGAGTATGATGGACTTTTTCATTTTATAAACATAAAAAGAATTCAAAGTGTGATCTGAAGAGAATGAAAACTATTCTTCCACCATGCACACATTGTACAGTATTAAAAACGTAATCCTCTCAATAGCGGTCCTCTTATTAATAACTCCCACCGTTATATGAAGAGATGGGAAAATGAACTTCAACGCCCAATCTCTCTGAAATGTTGGCAGATGATATGGGACTCTGTTACTAAAACCTCTTGTTGTGTTGTGTATAAAGAAAATGTATATAAAATATTGATGCATTGGTACAAGACCCCTGTAGTGCTTCATGCGATCAATCCGAATCTGTCTGACAAGTGCATGGGAGGAGAAGGCACCTTAGGACACATCTTTTGGTTCTGTCCACAGATTGCGGGTTATTGCACTACGGTTAAAACAGTCTTGGAGCAAGTACTCGATGTTAACCCGCTACATTATCTTTTGGGGCTACCCTTTCGGGGCATTTCTAAGCAATCTAAGAGGTTGGGCATACATATTCTGACGGCTGCTAGATTGGTGATACCACAACTCAGGAAATCAGTCGATGCCCCCACACTAAGTCATCTTTTACGAGCAATCTCTGAAATCAGAGAAATGGAATATCTTACAGCCCTAGTGGGTGACTATTCAGGTAACTTTCGATCTATTCGGGAACCATGGGATCACTATCCCTTTGGTAGAGATCCTTCCTCTTCCCCTCTCCCCCCCTCCCTTGTGTAGCTCCGATACCTCTTTACTTATCAAACCTCTGACATTTATTGTAACCAAACAATGTGCAGCTTTATGTTGTCTTGTGTTTTTGTAATGACCAGTTTACCATGCTGTTTAAATATGTTCATTTTTATTTTGTTTCTTTTGGGGGTTTTTTCTCTTCTTTCACTGCAATGTTTACACCAAATGTGTTGTTGTAATCTTGTTCTGAAAAAAATGGGCTTTGGCCTTCAATAAAAATTTACAATAAAAAAAAAAATATATATAAAAAAAATGTAATCATGAAATCTGCCTCTTATAACAAATATGGCTGCTACATGTCTCTTGGTGACAATTTGCAGTGAAGGCGAACAGCAGATATATGAATGTGTAATTGAAAAATTCATTTTTTTTTTGCATGCTGTGCTTTTTTCCCCAAAGTCCAGAAACATAACTAAACACATAAATTGATCTATGGGCTCATTCGCGCGTGTTAATACCCTGTGTTCAAGCAGCATTTAAGCAGCACTTTCAAAGCCTTCAATGTTTGCCATGCATATTAAAATGGGCACCACCCAGTGCAGTCCACATAGGAGAGGTAGGGTTGTGGCGTGTTAAAAATGAAGCAGCGTGTAGCTTTCATGAAGCAGCAACACTTAGCAGCTGCCTCTGTTAATTTCAATGGTAATGTGCCTTAACTGCAATTGTAGCATTTATGGCATGTTAGTGAAGCATTTATAAAGTGTTAGCTGGACGATGAAGGAAAGGCAGTGGAGGTTCCTGTAGCCCAAAACGCGCTGGAAAATAATAGAGCTTCTCCAGCCACTTGCTGTCACAAGGCAGCTGTGTGGTAACATCATTTGCTTCTGGGTGCAGATAAAACCATCAAGCCAGACAGCAATATTGACAGTGCCATTATTGCCAAATGCAAAGCTTTTTGTTTCAGTTCCAGCAAGAGTCAGTGCTAACAAGTGACTGTGACAATTTTTCCATAATCATCTTGAGCTGGACCAAGCCAAGAGATCAAAGTACACAAAACCATCTTGCATAGAATTCACAAAAATGCCTACCATTACACTACAACCCAACCATTCCCCATAGAAAACAATTCCCCCTACATCACTTCCCCTTTATTCTCTTCTAGAAAAACAACACTTTCTTTTGCATTTAGCAAGCATTCTTGAATGCTTTTTCGCCACTTCGAAAACACAACAAAAACGTATAAAAAAAGTAATAAATGCTATAGCGTTTCTTCGTTCATCATAATCAACACATGGTTAAAACTACTAGTGTAAACCATTCTACATAGCTTCTATACAACTGAGGAGCATGGTGCTACTAAATAAAAGGAAGACTGAGATTTTTTTGCCATTGTATTATAAATTAAGCTACCAAAGTGTTGATAGTCATTTGATCTGACCATTTGTATCCTCATTGGGTGAATTTCATGTCTTCATCTCCAGCACTCTGCATAGGAATATTTTTGAATAGTTAGTTGATTCACGTATTCATGTTTATATGCATGCTGATCAAGAGTGATGCCCAAGAATGGTCAGACCACATCTGCAATCACCTTATTATATTTATGGCCGGCTTAATAGACATTAGAGAATAGTCTCTGGATTTGGCTTTCTTGACTGGTTCAGACAATTATATAACAATATATTAGGCAACCCACAGACACTGCTGGATGAGGCTTCATGGAAGCTTTAGTGTTGGGACAGATTAGCCAACCTTCTCATCATCACTGTTTTGGATGTAATATGTATTACCTGAATGTGTCTGAAGCATGTCTTTCCGGCACACAGTCAACCAGGACTTGCATTTGAGCTAGATGTCTGATATAGGTGTGTTAAAGTGCTCAGATTATGCCCAAATCCATCCTTTACACTTTATGCATCTTCATAGGTATTTCAAAAACCTCAGCCTAAAGCCAATGCCATCCAGAGGTCCTTGTAATTCTATTGTCCTTGAACGATAATTAAAAGAATGGTGGTATGGAAATTAGATACAAAATGTAGACACATTTTAAAAGCATATAAACTGTATTCTCATTAAGTGAAAATTGGTAAGCTGACCTTTGGAATGTGATTATTTGCATTAAAAAAAGCAGGAAGCAGGTTGATGACTTTTTAACGCCTCCCTCCTGACTCCAGCAAGCTGTCAAATTTCACACTTTGGATGCTTGAGCTAGTATTTAGGAAAGGACACAAGAGCAGAAAGGCAGATGACAAAGTAGCAGCACCATGGATGTCCCTGTGCTCATTTATTTTCTTCTAGCCCTCATTTTGCTGGCTGACTGCACTGAGCTACCTTTTCAGGAGAGGATGCTTCTCAAAGCCTTGGGATTGAATGGAAGACCAAAACCAGTCTCTCCTGGCCCCGTACCAAACGCACTTTGGAAAATCTTTGAGGCAGGAATAGATACAGAGAATCCTTGTAGGATTGAGGGCTTTCACGTTCCAGGGAACATTGTGAGATCCTACCGAGATCAAGGTTGGTAAACTAATCTGCTTAATGCTTTAATATAATATGTATAATTAATTTTCAGTGTGCATGTGTTTATATATATATATATATATATATATATATATATATATATATACATATACATACACACACACATATACATACACACTCACTTTTTTCTTTCCATTTTCATATACAGGATAGCCATAATACTTTTTGTGTAATATAATTTTAAGTATGTTCCAATGTTCCATGATGACATTCATAATTGTCCATAATTTAAGTATTTCTTTCTAGTTATTGGCGTAATATATATGTTTAGAAATTTGCTACATATTCATAGATTGAACTGCAGTCTTACTAACATTTATCCTAAGGACCTTGTTTATCCACATTTTATTTTCAAGCATTCACAAATCCAGCAACATAATAACAATCAAATAGCACACAACCCCCTATTCCCTAATAAGATACCAAAGCAAGCCAGCCTAAAAATACCTTCACCCCAAAGGAACAACAACTATATAATACAGCAGGCTTGAATATAGAACCACCAATAAGTAACATAAATAAATAAATATTTGTGAAAACTTTTCAGTCCAAAAAATAGTCCTGCACCATGTGAAAACGTGAAAATAATGCTCAAAGCAGATCTATGTATCTTGATTCCACAGGGGTCGATAATGAATTCCAAAAATTCTTCAAAAACCTGACATAAAACAAAAACTAAACATAGTGTATTAACTTTGGATAACAGAAAATGTGCCACTCATGCTACATGTAAAATCAATCAAGTGCCACAGCAATCGTGGAAACAGGAGAGGAGAAAGAAAAAAAATATATATAAAACTTATATAAAATAAACAAATATAAATTAAATAAAAATAACAATAGAAATACAAAACTAATAAATAAATAAAATGAATAAAATAACTCCAATAAGCAAATCAAAACTAAAATAAAATATAAAAATATTGCACACAAAAATCCCTATACCCATAAGGTATACTGCACACAAAGTGAAAAATAAAAACTAGATGAAAGTGGTCCCACTGCAAACGGTAAGGTAAAAATGCATAATTACCCTAAGGTAAAAATAACCAGCAAAATATCCATAAGTGGGATGAAACTTCTTCAAAACGCCATATACTTCACAGGATACTCTTCCACAGACCTCATAAACAGATCAGGGGTCAGTATTATGGTAAAGTAAAAATGCAATTTATTTATCCAACTTGCATAAAAGAAAGCTGAAATCGGCATCCATAATGGGAGAAAAAGAAGACTACAATCGGCGTCCACATGGAAAAAGGAAAGTCTAATGGCCACCTCCAATGGTGGTAAGTGGAAGTCCTTAGGGATAGGAACAGCCGCGTGTTTCCACGATTTCTGTGGCACTTGATTGATTTTGCATGTAGCACGAGTGGCACATTTTCTGTTGTCCAAAGTTAATACACTATGTTTAGTTTTTGTTTTATGTGAGGTTTATGAAGAATTTTTGGAATTCATTATCGACCCCTTTGGAATCAAGATACATAGATCTGCTTTGAGCATTATTTTCACGTTTTCACATGGTGCAGGACTATTTATTGGACTGAAAAGTTTTCACCAATATTTATTTATTTATGTTACTTATTGGTGGTTCTATATTCAAATCCAGCAACATAACTTTTTTTTTACTTCAGCATAGTAAGCATAATGTCTGGAAAACTTTGGTAAATAGGTATGGAGACTTTGCAGACCTTTCTTTAATTTCTAAGTCACAGGGGTAAATGTACTAAAAGGCAAATAGATGGTTCAGTTTGCAAGGGAAGTTGCCCTTTACAAGGGAAATTTCCCCCAGAGCTTGGTGAATGTGATGACGTTTCACTTTGCAAAGATCATGTACAAGTGAAAAAAAATGCGTTTTTGCTTGCACTCGATTGGATGATGGAAGTCAGCAGAGCTTCACCACTTTCCCTAAACTAGGAGGAAAAATTATTTTCAAAATGTAACTTCCTTTGTAAAGTGAAAATCCCTTTTGCCTTTAGTAAATCAACCCCACCAACTCAGAACAAGCAGATTAGGAATTCTCACTAACATTCCTGATCTACCAACTTGATTGAGGTTAGTGTCTCAGAGTATCAAAGCCAGAGACAGCCAGGCATCTAGACTTTTCAACAGTAGGATAGCAATGATAGTTTGTTTCTGACTTTCACTGTATTTAGCAGAATGTACTTGGGAAAATAAAATAGCCACTTAATTTTACCCCAATGGATTGTTGCCCTGCCCTAAGGCTTGTAAGGAATAACCATGTATGTACAGGTGATAGTATGGTTTGTGTTTATTCCTAGATTGTAAACCCTAACGAGCAGGGCTCTCTGTTTCCTCTTCTACCAAATTGTATTGTAACTGTAATGTCTGCCTTCATTTTGTAAAGTGCTGCGCAAACTGTTGGTGCTATATAAATCCTGTATAATAATAATGCACTTGTAAAAAGACAGTTTGTGGATCATAAACTCAGATCTTGATTCCATCTCTTATCTATCACCATGCAGATGAGGAAGTTCTCTGACCATAAACTATTAAGTTACATCACAGAACTCACAGAAAATAGTCTTTATCAGAAGCAATAGCAGCTGCAAAAAAAACATGTTTTTACTGTTGCTGATTTCCCTGAGAAAAGTTGTGTCAGCTGTCCACTCCCTCTCTCTGCCATTCATTTAACACATGCATGTCAAGCTGATGTTTTCGGTCCATGCAGCACAAATATTTTTTTGTGGCCCTGAGACCATTTAATGATGTCAATTAAATAAGCGCCAATCTGTTAAACAAAAGTTTATGAACGCTATATTTCCTTACATCATTTTTACAGCTGAAAATTTTCCGAAATGTTTTCTGGACCATTTTCCTTAGAATAACATAAGCTGCAATCGTCAGTGTAATAATAATTCCCAAAGTGCTATAACCTTCTTCTAGAATTATTCAAGTGTGGACCTCAGAAAGCATATTGTGACCACTTGCAAATGTATTCCACTCAGATACACCTATGGTCAGGGGCGGAATGACAACTCATGGGGTCCCCGGGCAATAGGGGATCATGGGGCTCTGTGTCCTTGCCCAAACTCAAAAAAGCCTATGAAAAAGGTACCAGGGGCATCTCATGGGGCCCCCTACTGACCCTGGGCCCTCGGGCAGTGCCCGAGTTTCCAAATGGTCAGTCCGCCCCTGCTTATGGTTTAATTTTACTTTGACATCCCTTCTTTAACATATAATCTTTGGCACACATAGGCAGTCCAAGTCAATGTTTAGGAGAGAAATAGGGACAAAAGATGATTCAACAACGGTCGAAGCATGTTTGTATATCTGAATGTCATGTTACTAATGTGCAACTTAACTGTAGTATGAGAAATATACAAAGCTTGTCTAATTTATAGATATTTAGGTTCCCTATGAATATCTATAAATCTCCACGCACATCCCAGTGTGCATATCCATGTATGCCAGATGTACACTCCAGGATGTGCATGGAGATCTGTGCAGCCACCACGTATATCCCACTCCGGTGAAGACTGCCCCTTCACAGGGGTGTACAGATCGGTAGGCCCATGTGAGTAAGGCCTGAGAATACCCCTTGCTTTGGAGAGATTTCCTCTCACTTCCTGTTGTGTCCCTCAGAGCAAAAGTGAAGGTAACTCTCACAAACAAGATATAGACAGAATAAAATGTAATTTTGGATCTTAACCATTACTTATTCCATCCAAAAGTGAGCTACAATCTTATTTCATACTTGACATGTTCTTGTTCAAATAAGTTACATAAATATTTATCCATTTCTCTTCCACAGGACCTTTCATCTCCAATGAAGTACCACACAAGTCCTTGTGCTTCAAGAAACATCTCTTCTTTGACCTTTCTGTAATTGAGAAAAAGGAGCAGGTGACCTTTGGCCAACTTGAGATCAAGTTCAAGCACAATACATATCATGGACACGAGTTCCAGCTTCGTTTGTACCGTCCACTCCATATGTCTTTAAAGGTAATGCGAGACCACCATACAAACAGGAAAATTCTTTTTGCACAGTCCTTTCGTCTACTTCACAAGTCTCTTAATTTCAATCTGACAAAGGTAGCACAGGACTGGACCACCTCTGAGAACAATATGGGTCTAGTTATGGAAATATTTGCAGGTGACGAAGAAACAGTTAACAAATTGTCCCAACTGTGTGAACAAATTCATTCTTTTGTCCACATCTCTCTGGTTACAGTATCACTTGACGCTACTAGCTGCAAAGCCTCGAGATCCAAAAGAAGTGCAGAGTCGTCATTGCCAACTCCCAGTAACATATGCTCAAAAAGGCGTCTCTACATTGACTTCAAGGATGTTGGCTGGCAAAACTGGGTTATTGCTCCACGAGGCTACATGGCCAACTACTGTCATGGAGAGTGCCCTTACCCACTGACAGAGATGCTTAAAGGTACCAACCATGCTGTGCTACAGACATTGGTGCACTCTATAGAGCCAGACATCACACCACTCCCTTGTTGTGCTCCCACTAAGCTATCACCCGTCTCTATGCTATATTATGATAACAATGACAATGTTGTGCTAAGACATTATGAGGACATGGCTGTAGATGATTGTGGGTGCAAATAAATAGGGTTTTTTGAATGATTATTATTTCAACCTAGACTCTCATGCAGCATTTGGATTTATAAACATATGAGTTATCTACTTCAATTCTACAGTATATTGTCCAGCAATCCTATGCCCACTGGCTTATTGTGGTATTAACACTGGCTTTAAGATGTTCTGATGACTGAAAAACAGACACCTGTCAAATAGCTAAATGTGAACCTCATCAGAGTAACGTAAATGTAACATCCCCAATATGAACTGCTTATGGACTTTAATCGTGAAAACACTAGTTGACTGGATATCCCTTCTGGACATTTTCTGTCCTATGTAGATAAAGTGAACCATACAAGGGCTATGAACTAGCTGGACATAGAGGTAACACTAGAAGTTACAAAGCTGGACCAAATAAAATAGAGACATCACTGACCTAGCAAGATGGCAGAAGTGTGAATAACAAGATTGATAATACACTTTGGAAGCTGTATATGTTTGTAATGTAAATTTGTATTTGATTGTTTGCCGAGGATTCAACAAGGTCTTTAGAGAATTGCAACGTTTTTTTTTTTATTAAGTTTAAATGGCTAGGGTTAACACTAACCAGAAATTTTAAAATGTATCAACATCAATGTTTAAATAAAAATGTACAAATATTGTTAAAAATGTGTCTGCCTTTTTTTTCTTTAATTCCATAATGTCATCATTATATGTATAATTGTTTTATGCATTTAAGGTCCTAAATAAATAGGACTTTTAGCTTAGTGTGATATAATTTGCTGTTTTTTGTGCAAATCAAGTTATGACCAAAAGAGTAGACACTAAGGAGTATATTTATTAAACAAAATGCTGGATGAATGTGACAAGAATTCAGACAGTCGTACCAAATTTTGCTTATAGCAGAACGTTACCCATGACTACTTAAAGCAGAGCTCCAAAAGGGGAAGTTCTGCTTTAAGGACTCCTCCTCCGCTCCCCATTAAGAATTGGCACCTTTGGGTACCCGCTCCCACTGGTCCGATCGCCTAGGCCAGGGGTAGGCAACCTGTGGCTCTCTAGGTATTGTGGAACTACATTTCCCATGAGGCATTGCAAAGATTACAAAACTGAGTTACAGTTATGACTTGCAGAGGCATGATGGAACTTGTAGTCCTGTGGCTCACAGGTTGCCTACCCCTGGCCTAGGCGATTGGAAGCGGAAGGTGTCCTCCCTGTAGTCTTTTGGGACACGTGACAGGTCCCAGAAGACTACAGGACCATTCGTGAAGCGCAGCGCTACTCGCGGATGCGCAGTGGGTACCCGACTGTGAAGCCGCAAGCTGTCACAGCCGGGTGCCTACACTGAAGATGCCGGCCTCCTGGAATACAGGACGGCCGGTGAAACGGGCTGCAGGGGACAAACAGAGGGACAGGTAAGTGGCTGTTTTTTAAAAGCAACTACAGTTTTTGTAGCTGCTGACTTTTATTTTTTGACAGCGTGAGTGGAACGCCGCTTTAAACATTCCACAGTAATAATTGTGCTACCAAAATTAGTGTGTGCTGTAAATTGCCTCCAGCATTATTCCTGTTTCTTCTTGCTGGAGGCTGCCATTTTGCTGAAGCCCAGGAGCAGCAGTAAATCTTGAGGCTGTCAGCAGATTGGTCTCTACGTTTGGCACAGTTCCTAAAAATAGAGAGCAACTGAGCAAGTGCAGAGCAGGCTGAGGCAGACAGTGTATTACTGGATTTTAAACGGTGGCGTCCCGAGGCAGGTGTGGGGGTTGTGGTCCGCACAGGGTGACACCGACCGCACGGAGTGACACCAGACCCGCGCCACAAAAAGGTAAGTTGTAAAGCAAGCCAACGATCCCCGCAGGATGAATCCGATCCATCTTGTGGGGATCGTCAGCTTTCTTTACAACTTACCTTTTCTTGTAGCGGGTCCCGTGTCACCCCGTATAGGTTGCATGCGGACGATCCTGCTGGGTGACACCGGTGTATCCGCAAGATGTGTCTCCCATGCAGAGGCATATCCACCGCGAGGCAATTTTTAGGGGGGCGGGAGAGGGGGCGACATGGGAGAGGACAGTTTCAGAGCGGGGGCGGACTGACCATTTGGAAACTCGGGCACTGCCCGAGGGCTCGGGGTCAGTAGGGGGCCCCATGAGATGCCCCGGTACCTTTTTCATAGGCTTTTTTGAGTTTTGGCAAGGACACAGGGGCCCCATAATCCCCTTATGCCCAGGAGCCCCATGAGTTGTCAGTCTGCCCCTGTTTCAGAGCGACAATCGTCCACCTCTCCATCCGGCAGCTGGCAAGCCATGACCAGGTGAATGCCCGGAGCACGGAGAGAAGCGATGAAAGAGCCCGGAAGAGGTGAGCTGTGTTGTCTTCTGTGGGCTCTCCCTCCTGTCATCCATCCAGCACATTACACTGACACTTACCACTGACAGATCGTATGGGACTGCACACACCTTCCCCCCTTCCTGCTGCATGGAGATCAATAGTCCTTGGAGAGGGGGGAGGGGTGTGTGTGGTCCCATAGGATCTGAGGGAGGGGGGAGAGAGAAAGAAAAGGGAAGAGGGAGAGGGAGGGAAGGGGGGAGGGAAGAGAGGAAGAAAGAGAGGGAAGGGGGGGGGGGAGAAAGAAAAAGAGAGAGAGGGAGAAAGAGAAGGGGGGAGAAGGAGAGAGAGAGAGAGAAAGAGGGGGGAGAAAGGGAGGGGGGAGAGAGAGAACAGAATGAAAGGGAGAGAGAATCATATATACATACACACACTTATTGAACTCTCTCGCTCTCTCATTGGGGAAGGGGGGGGGGCGCAAAAGTTTTGTGTTGCCTAGAGCAGCATAAAATCTAAATACCCTACTGCTCCCATGTAGATATGTCCCCCTGAAGCAACTGCGCATGTCCGGGTTTCAGGCACGATCAATCGATGATAGAACTACTGCTATCATCAATTGATCATGCCTGAAACCAGGACATGCGCAATTGTCCTGGACCCGCTCCAAGAACAGGTAAGTTGTAAAGAAAGCCGACGATCCCCGAATCTGAGGATTGAGCATAATGGATCGGAGTCCAACAGGCCGCGCCGGAGTTTGCAGCCTTCCCGCCAGAGGCCGCAAATGCATCCCCGGCCTCGATTTTGGGTCCCCCGCCACCGCTACCCATGGGTGAGCTGGATGCCGCCGGTGAAGAGGATTTTGCTTCGGGGCACCCCTGCAGACTCCCGCTCCAGCCCTGAGGGATGCTGAACTTCTGGGTCACTTCAAATCCATGCTACAGACTGAGTTGCCTTCCGCTACTTCCAAGCTGGCTGATCGTCTTTCGCAAGAATTTCGGGACGAACGACCTTGAGGATAAAAGTCGACCACTGCGGCCACGGTCATTGAAAGCCATGAACAGGATCTGTGAGACCTTAAGAGAGAATTGGTGGATACGTTAATCTGACTTGAGGATTTTGAAAACCAATCCCGCCGCAGCAACCTACACTTACGGGGTATTGGGGAAACCATCACAGATCTTACCTCAACTGCTACCGCCTTGTTTCAGGAACTGACTCCCGCTATTCCCATTGAGTGACTCGAATTTGACCGCATACATCGTGCATTGGGTCCCAGGCGACCAGAGGGGCCCCCAAGAGACATCGTCATCAACTATCCTGCTGGCGGCCATAAACAACCCGGGTTCTGGGGAGGGAGGTTGTCTCAGGTAGACCCTAGTTGGGTGCCGGGCTGTCTGTCTTGCCGGGGAGTTGGGTGGGGTACTTGGGCTGCGTTGTCTAGGTACCACGGCAGGCTGTAGTTGTCCCCCTCGTGGGGGTTGGATCCCCCAGCTAAGCTGGGTTTCCAATGGGGAGGGTTCTGCAGATGTATCCACATCCGGGGACTCATACTTTTCTTACTCTGGGACCCCATTATGTTGTGTTTATTGCCTTTTTGCACCCTGAGGGCTTATGTTTTTGATGTATTCATTTGCAGCCATGTGTCCGGTGGTAGAGCCAACCCCAACTGGTATCCTTCAAGTGTAGGATGCACTTTGCCACTGGTGTGATACAACTGCTTTTGTACATACTCCTTGTGTCTTCTCTTTCCTCATTTTCTTTTCTTTTCTGATTCTTCTGTTTTTGTTTTATGCAGGGTTTCGGAATGCCATGGTCCAACCCTCCCGGAGAGTGGAATTTGTTGGCTGACTTATGCTTTTTCTGCTGAGCGCGCTGCACCAATCCCACCATGACCTCACCCCTCTTGAAAGTACACTCACAAAATATTCAAGGCTTCAATTCAGCTCAGAAGCAGCCTAAAGTTTTTCATCACCTCAAATCGCAACAAATTGACATGGTATGTTTGCAGGAAACCATGTTTTCTCAGTCCTCCGCCCCACACTATCTTTCGCCTCATTATCCCACTTTTTCCACGGCCTCGGCTCCTGAGAAGCGCCCGGGTGTGTTGATTGCTTTCAAACGCAATCTCCCCTTCGTCTGTGCTCGGAATAGAGCGGAACCTACAGGCAGGTACTTGCTCCTGCAGGGCACCCTCTGTGACCAGGAGGATACTTTTGTCTCTTACTATGCCCCAATCTATTTCAGTATAAATTCTTTTCTCATCTTTACACATCACTTCTCAACACTCCAAGGGTCTCCTTTTTCTGGAAGATTCAAATGTTACCTTGGATTCCACCTTGGATAGGCGCTATGCCCGGGGGACAGCCCATTCTCACAACTTAGTGCTAGGGGAAAATATGCACTTTCTTTTGCAGACGGCAGGGTTGGCGGACGTTTGGAGGGAACTTCACCCAACTGAGCGTGTCTTTACGTTCTACTCAAATCCCCATGACAGTTTTTGCAGAATTGACTATATATTTATGCATGTTCAACAGCTTCCCTTGGTCAGGCGGATATTTATCCCCTCCTTGTGCTGGTCAGACCATGATCCTCTGATTCTCCTCCTTGCCCTCTCCGGGTCGGTATGGCGCCCCTTTCATGAGCGCATTAACACATCTTTATTGACCACTCAAGTTACCTGCCAATAAATAGAATCTTTCTTACATACATACTTCGCGGAAAACTTGGGATCTGTCTCTTCGGCGGTGCCCATGTGGGAGGCGCTTAAAGTCACGGTGCGGGGGTCACATACAGCTGGCAGTGGCTCAGAAGCAGGAGCACCATCATTTGGATCTTTACTCCTTACTGGCTTCTGCAGATGCTTGTTGGAAGTCAATCCCATCCGCGGCCCATAAGCGCACACGGGACTCTCTGGCTGCAGAGTTGGATCTACTTGCTTCTTTGGAGGCTGAAAGGGCCCTGCATTGGACCAAACATAAATTTTATTCCTGTGCTAATAAGCCGGGTCCGATGCTGGCCAGGACACTCAATTCTGTGGGGAAACCCCACAAACCAACCCAATTGCAACTTCCTGGGGGTGGCTGTACTTCCAATCCCCGACAGATTGTTTCCCATTTTGTGGACTTCCTTTCACACCTTACGCTAAACCTGCTCCCTTCCCTGTGGCTCAGGGAAGGGAGCAGGCTCCAACTTCCTGAATTGTCCAAAGCGGCGCAGATGGCCCCCAACACGGGTGTGACTGTGTCAGTTCTTCAAGCTATCAAATCTCCACAGTCCACCATAGCCCCGGGTCTTGACGGCTTTTCTGGTCTCTATTATAAGAAATTTATGACCCTGTTGGCGCCCTTCTTTGCTGATTATTTCAATGAATTACAACTGGGCTCTTAGCCCTCCCCAGACGCACTCAGAGCTCATATCTCTATGGTTCCTAAGACGACAGATGATGTGGAGGAACCGCAAGCCTTTTGGCCCATTCTCTTAATAAAGATCTGAAAATATTGGGCAAGATCCTTAATATTCGTATCAATAAATATTTGCACAGTCTGGTGCACAGGGACTAAGTGGGTTTCATTCCCAGGAGGCGGGGGGGGGGGTCATAATGTTTGTAAAGTGGTCCACCTTAAACACCTACAACAGCAGAAAATCCCTGGATTCTAACTGTCCTTAGCCATATATAAAGCTTTTGATTCTCTATCATGGTAATATCTGCAGTTTGTGCTGTCTCGTTGGGGCTTTGGGGAATCTATTTCTTGGATTCAAGCCTTGTACTCTTTCCCTTAACTAGTTGCTGGCCGGCCAATAGCACAAAGGCGGCCGAGCAAGCAGCTCATCCCTCTAAGTGGACACCATATGGCATCCTTTCAGTTATGTGCAGTTTGCCGGCCGTGTACCTCGGAGACGGCCGATGGCAGATTTGTGTACCAGCTCCATTACCAGTACCATGTGACCAATCACAGCAGGTCACCTGACAGTTGTATACAATGGATGGCTTCCTTTCATGCCATCCATTGTATACAAGTGTGGCTAGCTGTGAATGGTCACAGCAATCACATGCACAAGCAGGGCCAATCACAGCCCAGCTGTGTCATGTGATTAGCTGTGGCCAAATCACAGTTAAGCAAAAATAATTAAAAAAAACCCTGCATGAAATCGATTTCATTCAGGTAAATGCTTGCTTATAGCAAAGAAAGCCTTTGCTATAAGAAAATTGTGTAAAAATAAAATACTGATTACTTCCCCAAAGTAGTACAATGTTACTATGGTAACATTGTACTACTTTGGTCAGTGAAATATGAATAAAAAAATCTTAAAGAAAAAATTAAAAAAAACTATTTTTTTCGTACTGTCAGCAGTGTCCCTGATCACCACCATGCCAATTATATGATGACACTGTACTGCACTGGTGACAGTTTGTAAAAAAAAAAAAAAAAAAATTCAAGTTAAACCTTTTTGTGGACGATACCCTCTTGACTCTCACTAATCCCCTAATGACGCTCCCAAATTTGCAACAGGTTCTTGCGCATTTCTCCTTGATCTCGGGTCTCTGTATTACTTTGGATAAGACTGTCACTCTCAATATTGCTTTGAGCTCAGATTTGGTTTTGTGCCTACATTCCTTACAAAGGGGATTCTTCTTCACATGAATACCTAGGCATGCGCTTGACTCCCAACTATAGCTCGTTGTTTGCTGCAAATTATTACCCTTTGCTTCGCTCTGTGTTCTCTCTTTTGCACTCCTGGCTTATCCTGTCTTGGATAGGACGGGTCAATTCAGTGAAAATGACCATCTTGCCTAAATTTGTTGTACTATTTTTGCACCCTCCCAGTGCGGTTTCCTTCTCATTTCCTTTGATTGCTTCAGGTGAGGATTATGCGATTTATCTGGGCCGAAAGGTGCCCCGGAGTCTCCAGAAATATGCTTTCAGACTAAAATTTGTGTCTATAGGTGACATTTTAAAAGCTTTCACAGCTCATTTTAGAACAGGTGATAATGGCCCTAGAATTACTGCTCTCATGCCAGTGGATGCAGTGATACCTAAAATCAAAGAAGTTTTCACTGAAATTATTACGTATTTATTCAATGACCCTTGCAGAAAACCTGTCACTCTACATAGGAGTGGCTGCATTTTGACAACTGCTCCTGCTATGCAATAACTTTTGACAACTGAAATTGCCTGTGTTTGAAATGGGAGAGAGATTCTTAGCATAGGAAACATAAAGCATATCTGCTTTCATTCTGTATAGAACATCCTTTTAAAAAAAAAAATAAAAAAAAAAATTTATACTGTCCTCTACAATTAAATAACAGATGCATTACATTACACATCGGTATTTTCTGCCATCAGGAAAAGTAAAAAAAAAAATCAAGTTACACTTATGGTAACGTCTTTTCCAGGAGTCTTTCAGGCCAGCACTCTGAGAGACCTCGGCTCCTCCCCATCTGAAGAAACACCTCCACCTAAAATAAAAAAGCTCCACTCTCCTCTGACCTCAGTTCTCCAAGCATCCTCCGGTCACCTGGGGAGACACAATGCGAGACAACATAATCGTAATAAGCCATCTACACATAATCAACATCAACACTGGGTGGGAAACCAATGCTGCCTGAAAGACTCCTAGAAAAGACGTTACCGTAAGTGTAACTTGATTTTTCCCCTACCGTCTTTCAGGCCAGCACTCTGAGAGGATAAGCGAGTACTCACCCCTCGGGTGGGCTAACTGCTTGCAAGACCTTACGACCAAAGGCCTGCTCCTGCACCGAGACCAGGTCCAGTCTGTAATGCTTGGCAAATGTGTCATAGTTGGACCATGTTGCCGCTCTGCAGATCTGCCCTGGGGAAACCCCCGCTAGCTCTGCCTGGGTAGCTGCCACCGCTCGGGTGGAATGCGCCCTGATACCCTCCGGGGCCTCTAGGCCCTCAGCCTGATACGCTCCTGCAATCGCCAGCTGCAGCCAGCTGGCCAGCGTCCTTCTAGCCCCCTTAAAAAAAACAAAAAGGGATTCGGTGCTCCTGAACTCCCTAGACTTCTCTAGATACTGGAGTACGCACCTTCTTACATCCAAACAATGATACCTTTCCTGATCTACCCCCACCGGGTCAGGAAAAAACGAGGGAAGGACAATGTCCTGTTCCCTCTGGAAACTCCGAGCCACCTTCGGAACGAAGGACGGGTCCGTTCTGAAAACAATTCTGTCCGAAAAAATACGGAGATAAGGTGGTCTGATCGATAGGGCCTCCAGTTCACATACCCTCCTTGCCGTGGTAATTGCCACCAGAAAAGCCGTCTTAATGGTGAGCTCACTAATCGGGCAGGACTCCAGGGGCTCGAACAGAACCCTAGTCATCCCCCTGAGCACCTTGGCCAAATCCCACACCGGAAACGGTCTGGACCTCGGAGGCCTCTGCCTCACCAGAGCTTTGAAAAACCTAACCACCAACGCCTCCCTGGCCAGGGGTGTTTCTAAGAACACACTGAGGGCCGAGACCTGGCCCTTGAGCGTGCAGACAGACAACCCCTTGTCTGCCCCCGCCTGCAGGAATTCTAACACGGAAACCAAACTATGGGTTGCCACTGATGCCCGGTCAAACCAGGCTGTAAAGCAACCCCAGACCCTACCATAAATGGCCCGGGTCTCCTCCTTCCTACTGGCCAGTAATGTCGCCACTACCCTAGGCGAGAACCCTTTCTCTAAGAGGAGCTGCTGCTCAGAAACCAGGCCGTTAACCTCAATCTTCCCACGCTGGGGCAAAGAACCGGCCCCTGTGTTAACAAATCTTCCCTTGGTGGCAGCTCCCAGGGTGGACGAGAGGCCAAACTTTTTAGGGTCGCGAACCAAGCCCGCCGCGGCCAGAAGGGAGCTATCAGGATTAACAAGGTGCCCTCTGTCCTGAACTTCCTCAGGACCAGGGGGAGCAAAGGAACCGGGGGGGAAGGCGTAACAAAGCCGGTAGTCCCACCTCTGACCTAATGCGTCCACCGCTTTTGACCCGTCCCTGCGGGACAGAGAGAAGAAATTTGGGACCTTGTTGTTCCTTCCTGAGGCAAAAAGGTCCACATCCGGGGATCCCCACCTTCGCACAATCTCCTGAAAGACCTCGGGGTTCAAGGCCCATTCCGACTCCCTGAGCCGAGTCCTGCTCAGGAAGTCTGCCTTCTGGTTCAGCTCCCCCTTCAAGTGTATTTCAGACAGGGACGCCAAGTTCACCTCTGCCCAGAACAACAGCGTTGCCGCTAAGGCTCCGAGGGCCTTGCTCCTTGTCCCTCCCTGCCTGTTTATATAAGCCACTGCCGTGGCATTGTCCGTTAGGATACGCACGTGCTGGCCCGTGACCCACGCTTGGAAGGAGTGCAGAGCCTCCCCCACTGCCCTCAATTCCTTCCAATTCGAGGATTCGCCCTTCTGCACTAAGGACCATTCCCCCGGAGTCACTAAGTCTCCCAGGTGGGCTCCCCAGCCCCTGGAGCTGGCATCCGTAGTGACTTCCCTGGATACCGGAAAGCACAACAGCCCCTGAGTTATGCTGGACGATCTCCTCCACCACCATAGAGACCTCTTCACACTGGGGGGAACCAGGACCCGGTTTTCTAGGTAGTGACTCCTCCTGTCCCAAACTCTCAGGACCCACAACTGGAGGGGACGCATATGCAGACCTGCCCACTGAACTGCTGGAATGGACGCTGTCAGTAATCCAAGTGCCTGCCTTATCGATATCGACCTGCTCCCCTGCAGTAATCTGATCCCTGCCTCCAACTTGGTGATCTTCTCCGAGGTCAGGCTGGTCTTTTGGTCTACTGAATCTAGAGCGTAGCCCAAGTAAACCACTTTCTGAGAAGGCACCAGACAGGACTTCTCCAGATTCAAAATCCACCCCAAGCTTTCTAGACGGCCCCTCACTATAACCAGGTCCTGCCATAAGTGAGCCTCTGAATCTGCGAAGATCAGCAAATCGTCCAGATAGGCCACCACTAAAATCCCCCTTAAGCGAATAGAAATCAGTGCCTCCGACAGAACCTTGGTGAATACTCTTGGCGAGGAGGAAAGGCCGAATGGAAGAGTCCTGAACTGCCAATGTCGAATTCCTTCCGCCCCCCCTACTGCCAACCTGAGGAACCTCTGAGAGGCCTCCGCCACGGGCACGTGTAGGTAGGCGTCCTTCAAGTCTATGGATGCCATGAATGCACCCGGCGGGATTAGGGACCTGATTGTAAAGATGGAGCCCATGCGGAACCTCCGGTAGCGCACTGACTTGCTCAGGGGTTTCAGGTTCAAAAGCAGCCTGAATGCCCCAGACTGCTTTTGAACCACGAACACATGGGAATAAACCCCCTTCCCTCGTTCTTCCGGAACCCTGGAGATGACCCCCTGGGACTCTAGACCCTCCAAGGCGTCCACCAGAGCAGCGGCCTTCGCCGGATCCTTCGGACGGGTCGTCACAAGGAATGTCTCGGATGGCGGTCCTATAAACTCCAACCGGTAACCCCTTCGGATGATATCCAAAATGAAGGGGCTGGCGCCCACGGCTTCCCACTGTGGGAGGAAGGCCGCCAATCTCCCTCCCACAGGAAGAACCAAGTCACCTCGGTTTCTGGGGTTGCTCAGGAGGGCAAAAAATCACCCCCCCCCCTCTTCCCCTACCTCTCTGCCCAGCCGACCTACCCTGACCAGCAGGTCACAGGCTCAGCCTCTTTGCCGGGCGGGCCTTCCGTGTCCCCCCCTCCTGCACTTTCCTTTTGAGGGGGAAGGACTTCTTCCTGTCAGCCGCCCGGTCCAATAATTCCTCCAACCCTGGGCCGAACAGACAATCTCCTGTGAGGGGGATGCCGCACAACCTAATTTTAGAAGTGATGTCCCCCTGCCACGCCTACCGCACCTTGCACCTCCTCATGTCTCCCCACCAGAGGAAACACCTGAACTGAGGTCAGAGGGGAGTGGAGCTTTTTATTTTAGGTGGAGGTGTTTCCTCAGATGGGGAGGAGCCGAGGTCTCTCAGAGTGCTGGCCTGAAAGACGGTAGGGGAAAAAAAAATTGGATTATACAGTCAGTACTGTGCTCCATTTTCTACATCACAATTTAATTCAAGAAAGTGGTAGAGTACTTAGAATCAACAATTCATTACCACAGATGTTCGACTCCATATTAGGAGAGTACCATCATCCCTATATATCAGGGGTGTGCAACTGTAACACCACAAAATCATAATCTTAAAAAAAAAGTTATAATACGTTTAAAAATGTGACAGTATCCCTTTTACTGGACTTTTCGTTTTTGTCTTCCCAAAGACATATTCCACTCTTCACAATCACACTTTCACATTAGTTCTCAGCAGCACCTATTTTCAAGGATGAAGCACACAGAGGGCAAAATATCTGAGGAGAATTGCTGCTACATCCATTGAAGCAGATATTGATGCATTAGTTTTTATTTAACTGTCAAAATACTTGTTTCATGTTGCCCTCTTTTACAATAATAAAAAAAATTATGAAGTTTTTTTATTACTCGAATAGGTACATTAATTAAAATCAGTGATTTTTAACTTGTGATCTGCCCAACTTTTTCTGCTCATCAGCTATCCTAAGCCTGGTACACGTTCAGCATATCGGATGAAGGATTGTCTTTTTTCATGCTAGTTTCATATTGAAAACGAATATGAGACTAGAGTTACAAAAATTCTAGTAAAACAGAATACAACTTCCCACGATGATGTAATGCATTCTATTGTTTCCGAGAATGCGTGGTCTTGGTCACACATTTTTATGGATGAATACTGTACTGATTACACAAAAATCACTGTTCTTACGAGAAAAAAAAAAATCAAGCTTGTTCCTTTGAATAATTTTGCATGACCTGTCATGATCAGCTCTCAAAAGCTGTGCACTAACGATCAAATTAGGGAAGGACGAATTCCCTGTGAATGTCGATGTAATAATGTCAAGATACTGAACAGTGTCAACTGTATGATGACAAACATTTGTTTTAAAAACATGCTAAACTAGTTTTTAGACAAAAAAAAAAAAAAAAAGTGAACTAAAAAAGGGTTGGCAGACTTACTACATGCACCCCACAATCGCCTTATGACATCAAATAGTTCACGATTGATCAGTGAATGTAGTAAGGTGCACTGCCTGGTCACAGTAGATTAAGCACACTGTCATTGTTTTCTATTGCAGAAAAGTGGAGTCTACTTTTTATATAGAAAACCTAAATTTTATTTAGCATTAGTGCAGTACATTAAGAACAGAAAAAAAACACATGGAATAATATAAAAATCCAAACATATAGCATAAGATATGCAATACATGAGAACATACATTTCTAGGTTACAAGGCATAAAATACAGAATATCAGTATGATCACCAGACATAAAAACCCATCTAAGTATTACCTACAGCCACATTCATCCACAGACATATTTTCATAATGTTTTAGCACCACATTGTCATTATTGTCATAAAATAGCATGGATATTGCAGACATCTTTATGGGTACACAGCAGGGTAGGGGAACATCATCAGGCTCAAAGGAGTGGGCAAGAGTCTGAAGGATGGCATGATTGGATCCATTCAGCACTTCTGTTATTGGGTAAGGGCATTCACCGTGGCAGTAGTTAGCCATGTATCCCTGAGGGGCAACGATCCATTTCTGCCACCCAACATCCTGAAATTCAACATAGAGGTGTCTCCTTCTACAGATATTGCTGGCAGTGAAATGTGGCTTTGCGTAACTTCTTTTCGTTCGTGATGTCTTACATAGCAGAGGATTGAAAGTCACAGCTATTAGAGAGGTATAGAAAAAAGTTTGTATCTCTTGACACCCACTGGTTTGGCCTGCTAACAAGCTTCCTTCTTTTCTTTGAGAGATCTCTAAGGCCAAACCCAGGTTTTTATGAGGGTCCTGCCAACTCTGGCAAGTCTCTGTTAAATTAAAGTAGAGGGATTTGTGAAGCAAACGGAATGTTTGGACAGTCAAGAGTTTTCTGCTCAATTTCTGGTTGGCCATTCCTTTTAGTGTCAGCTTTGTAATTCTGTAAAGGCGCAAATCAAATATCTGTCCATAGTAGGTATTCCGGCTGAATTTGATTTCCAACCTTCCCATGGTTACCTTCTCCTCTTTCTCCATTATGGATATATTGAAGAATAATCTCTTTTCCAGGCACATTTTAGTAGGAGGGCTAGTAGGATGAGGGTTGACAAACCGCCCTGACAAGGGAAAAAAAAAAACAAAAAAAAAAAAGAGAAGGAGCATAAGGTATGGAATAGAAATACAGTCAGCATCTGTGCAGATAAACCCACATTAAGCAGTTCTACATTTTGATCTAAAACAGAAACCGTAGATGGCTTCTCCATTAGGGCCTATGGAGAAAGGCCAAGCACATATAACTGCACATGATCTACCAGCTTGGCGAATGATGGGGTAACCACCAAGCCTATTGTAGGCTATGGCTTGCAGGCAAGGTTGACCACTTATGTGAAGACTGTAGCAGGGCCCTAATATGAAATCTGAAATAGTGGCCCAAAATAAAATTTGTATAGCAGGTAGAGTTAATATCACCCTATGGCCATGTCAATTTTTTTGTTTGTTTTTTTAAAGTTGCACTGTGAATTTTAAGTTTTAGTTATGGACTTGATTCCATGATAACTTTGGACCTAAAGTTTTATCAAACCTACCTGATGAAAACAAGATCTACACCAGTATACCTTAGATTACATTGCTCACCAGGAGATTTGATTGTAACGTGTCATTTCTTTAGACTCCTTTTAATTTTTCTTCCCCTTGTTTTCTTCTATATAGTAGCTACACAGTCTTACCAGGTCCCCTGGAGCCCTAGAACAACCCCCCTTGTGTGCACGCACTCCTGTCCAGGTACTAAAATTAAATCCTGCGATGCACAGGGCACGTAGCCCAATGTCCAGAACTGGTTAGAGAGGTACCATTAACGGAAAAATCTTAAGCAACCTGCATGCTTCTGTGTGTGCTGGATTCCTAATCCTCCTCTGCTTTCTGTGGCCCTTTCCCCCAGCCCCTACAACACAACTTTGTACTGTAGCAATGTTTAGGCTGGTGGAGGAACCACAAAGCAGTGGGGGACATGGCATCTGACATGCCATATGTTAAGATTTTTCAAGCGGCGGCAAGTCTTGAATACAACAAAGAATGGCAGCAGAGCACTGAAGTATGGTGGTAAATGCTAAAATTTAGGGGTTAAGGGACAATACAAAAAAGGAAACTGTTCAGGTAGAGGATAATTGAGTGTTTTGGTAATATTTAACGTAGGATATTTTGGTCCCCACTTTAGGAAGTGCAGATTTTTAAATTTCTTTTGGGAGATCCTGAAAGCCATCAGTTCTGAACTCTGAGCGAAGAACAAAATCACTGAAGTAAATGTTTATTGTACTCATTCTTCCTGAACAATCTATATTATCCTGCCATTATTTTGTAGATACCTAGCCATCACAACCTTCCATGAATTTTGGGACATAATATTACAAATCTATAGGCATTAATCTGGATTTAGCCCCTTTCTGTGCAGCTTCAGCTACTACCTCCACCCAGAAGAATAGAAACTTTTCAGCTACGAGAAGCTCCAGTAAGGCTCCAAGATTTTGAAGAGGGTCTGGGAAGTGGTACCCATTCAGAGGTCAGGGCTATGTGCAAATCATTTAAAAGTTCCACCACACCAAATCATGGTTTTGATCTATTAAATCTGGCGAATGCAGAAGCTGGTGTAGCTGTGCATGGTAGCCAATCGGCTTCTAACTTCAGCTTATTCAATTAAGCTTTGATGGAAGCCGATTGGCGTCTATGCAGAGCTGCTCCCGATTTCCAGTTTTAGTAAGTCAACCCAAAGTCTTTTTGGGCCTGGTTTTGTGCACAAAGGAAGAGCTTCTCAAAACCCCACCATATGAAGCACCCAACGGTCTAAAAGGTCTATGGACACTGTAGCTGCTGTATCTTTACTGGAAAGACCCAAACTCAATTTTGAGGGGTGTCCACATACTTTCAGGTGTAATGGATGTGTATCCAAGTGTTTTGACTATATTATTGTACATTCTCATGAATTAGAGTAATTGTTTGCAAATCTTACCAGTAGAAGGAAGTTAAAAATCATTTTTAACCACTGGAGGAAAAGAAACAGCGAAGTGGTGTCTGAAACTTCTTGGCACATACAAGAAGTTTCCTTTCTTTTAAGCAACTAGTGGTAACAAAATTAAGGCTGAAATCTGATTGCCATGGGCACTTCCTCTGTAATTTCCTATGCCATTCATAACCTAGGACATCATTACTTCTGCCCAAGTGGTTTCCTGCTCAGGCAACATGAACTGAAACAGGGAAGCCACATTAGCAAAAAAATGTTTGTTCTCAGGCCACATATAAATATATATCTATTTATATTTCACATCTGTATTATGAAATCTCACAGCCTTCTTCAGGACAGAAATCATGAAAAAGTAGAACAGTCCTAATATACAGTATAAAAGGTTATATGGAGTATTTAATACATTCATTTGCTTGTTATCTGGACATTTTACAAGGAATTGGGCTTCACCAGGAGTTGGGCTTTGCCATCCCTAATTTGGAGCTGAAGATTAGTGTAGAACAGGTTGATGAAAGATTAAAGCATCCCAAAATGCTTCTAGCCTGCTAAACATATGGATTGTTTGATGTATCCAGACCTGTTTTGTGGCATGGCCAGCATTTAGGATTGTACAAGTGTTCTTTTCTGCCTGCTGTGCGATTTAGGACTGGCTCACACCGTATAAATGCAGTCTGGATGCATTTCTGCTTGCACTTTGACACGTTCCAGTGCATTTTTTTTTTTTTTTTTAAATGCGTTCCAGAAGCCAATTTTACCTTTTGTGGTCATTTGACGTCCAGTGCATTTTTTTGATGCATTACAGTACAGTTCTGTGCAGGAAAAATGCATCATGTTGTATGATGCATTTTTTTCTGGAACCAGAACGCACTGGAGCTGCAAGCACCAGTGTGAACCATGCAACCTACTTTGTGCATTTTGAAAGAAAATATATACATTTGTGGGGTCCTGAATGCTAATTAAAGCAGAGTTCCAGGCTCCCCCAGAAAAGTTGTCAGCAACTACAAATACTGTAGCTGCTGACCTTTAATACAAGGACAATTTTGCCTATCCAAGGATTCAGCGATGTCCTCATCCGAGTCGATTCTTCAATTGGCTTTGAGTGCAGGTGCCAGAATCTTCAGGAAGGGAAACCAAAAGTAAAGCCTTGCTGCTTCATATCTGGATTCCTACTGTGCATGTGTGAATGGCCCCGCAGTCTTCTGGGACCTGTGAAGTGTTCCAGAAGGCTGTGGATGGAGGAGGGGGTGCTAGTCAGATTGCCACAGCACTGTCAAAATCAGGTACATGCTTCCCCCTCCCCAAAAAGGTGCAAAATGTGGAGGCAAACAAGTGGAACTTCCCCTTTTGAGTGAAACCCTACGTAGGTATGTATGTACACACGTACAAAAAGGTAGGGTTTCACCCGAAGTTCCACTTGTTTGCCTCCTCCACTTCCACCATTGTCTACAATAATACCATCAATTGTGGAATTTTCTTCTCATACTTATGGACTATGGCTTGTCTATATGGACTTTGTTCTTTTGTTTTTGAAAATTTTCTACTAACCTTTATGTATATTTGAAGTGAAGTGAATTTTTTGCACATTAAGATTTGACCTTTCCTCAACCTCGATCGCTATTCAGGAGGTGTGAGGGTCTTCATAGGGCTCATAGATAACGCATGATATTTTAGGTTAATTTGACCACATATCACAGTTTTACATGCATTTGTAATTACTGTACTCAGTTTATTCAACCAATTTTTTTCCAAATTTGATTGCTCTTCAGAGGGGTGAGGGTCTTCATAGGGCACATGTATGCACTTTAGTTTACTATTACAGGGTTTTATTTTTAAATCACTTTTCAAAGGTGTGAAGGTCTCCATATTGCTCATAAAGTTTTAAGGGTTCACCTAGCGCAGTATCCATTTGAATTAGCCTTTTAAGAGACAATAGCCGCATACTTGAAGCTTTGTGACTTCAGTTGATTGGGGATTTGCGCGGTTTGATCTTACATACAATATTTACTGTTATGACCAAAATTCCAAATTTTGGGTTGCCCCCAGAACAGTAAGGGGGGGGGGGGGGGGTTTCCAATGGTTACACTAGTCCTGGTGACAACCAGGGATTCCTGCATTTTGGAAGAATTCTCTCACTTCCTGTTTTGGCTATGGGACAGGAAGTGAAATTAAATCTTCCCAGATGGGAAAAAAAAACTCCACAAGCACCTCACACACCTGACAGGGGTTATAACCCTCCCCTACTCTATAGCCTTTAGTTCTACTTTAAAAAGGACACATCACAAAATAGCCAGCCGTATATCAAAATGCAACATAGGAACTGTGCAGACAACACTCAGCTCAAGGTGATATAGGGGTCTCCAGACTACAGCCAGGGTTCTAGATCTGGCCAATGTGGCACTATTCCTCCCCTGGACACCAACAATGGGGCACCATTCCTCCCTTAATACTGGAGACACTCCAGCCCCCCTAAAGTCTGAAGAACTGTAGGCTGGCCCTTTGTTTAGAACATTTGGGGACCCCTGCTCTAATGGAATGGAGACTTTTCACAGTGAATGTTAATAGGTTAGAGCAACATGTGCAGACTTTAAGGCTAGCTTTACACTGTGGATACAAGATCCGCAGGGAAAATGCACAGTGGAAAAGCCCCATGCAGTTTTCCTGCAGCTACATTTTAAAAATGCTGCAGGCACCTTTTTTCAACGGGAAATGCAGGCACAGCAGCCCATTCAAATGAATGGGCTGCCATGCCCATAAAAATGCAGGCTACAAACCTGCAACAGTGTGAACCTAGCCCCCCCCAAAAAAATAAAATAATATAATTGAAACATTTGAGAGCAATTGGGGAAAAAAAGAAAAAAAAAAACAAAAAGGGGGGGGGGGGGGGGGATAGCCGAGTGTTGGATGAAGTGTACATAGTTTCAAGTTAACCTTTCTAGAAGAACTTGTTATCCTTTTGTAAGCCAACCCCAATTCATGTTCAGACCTCTATCCTGCACTTACCTAGGTCAGGAAATACCCTGATGATGGTACCAGGGACATTAAACTCCTCCACAAAACACAAATCCACATTCTTTTTTGGAGAAGAAGGGCCCATCCTCTGATTGTAGATCTTCCATAATGCAGAAGGTACAGAAGGGGGAGCAACAGGTTTTGGCCGAGATGGAAAACCCATGCTTTCTAAAAGCATTTTTTCTCTGCGCTCCCTTTCATGATCCAATGTTACTGGAACAAAAAGCCAAAGTAAAAGCCATAGCCTAAGCCACATCATCCTCATAATCTGTACTCAGAACTAACAACTGGGGCTTTTGAGTTATCCTACTTGAAGTTCCTCTAATCAACTCCTAATTACAAGTGGCCAGCTTCAGTGGGTGTTAATCTGGAGCGTGAACTATCTGCAGCTTTAAAGCCTCTCTCCAGGGTCCTTGTGACTTGAAATAGTTTATTTGGATCAGCTTTGTTCAAACGAAGTGTTTAAAGTCACATGAAACCTGGAGTTAGGCTTTATGGCTGGATTCACAATTGTGAAAATGCATGTAGCTTTCTTTGGTTTTCATGCACATTAGGAATGTGATTTTAATTTGCATGATGGCATGTTTCATTGCTCAAGTTTTATATATAATTGTTTGCAATTAAAAAAAACTCTGCTGGTAATATGCACAACAATTTAATACTCATTTCAGACATAATCTTCCTGCAGTGCAGATATATGAATAGGCCTGATTGATTTGTATGACAATTATACGTTTACTTTGGTTTCCCTGGTATACTTGATATAATACCTAGCTGGAAAATGCTTTCATGTGAACACAGTCTAAACCAGTCTAAGATGATTTTGTTTTTTTCTGTTCAACCAACTGACCCAATGCTCCCCATCAACATATTTGAAGTGAATGGGGGAACCCTTCCCACTAAGCTATTGCAAGGCAACAAGTCTTCCTATAGCTGGCAGTGCTGATCGAACATTTATTCGACAGGCTGGTTGTACAGAAATTGATCAGTAGATCGATCGACTGATATACAACCACTATCCCCATACATGAATCAAAATTTGGCTGGTCCCTGCTGAACTGGCCAAATTTCGATCCGTGCATGGCCAGTTTTTTTTTCACATCCAGATTTTAAAAAAAATCTCCCAATATAAAAAAAATCACTCATTAGACCCCCATTCACACTGGTTCACATTTACTGAGCATTTCCAGGGCGACAAAGGCACATGAAAACTATTGCCCACTAAATTCTTTGTAACTGTTCACACTGCAGTTACGTGCTGCAACTTTGGTGCAGTTTTCCAAAACAGCACCAAAAAGGCACCTTCCTTCGTAAGTCAATAGGAATGAATTAAAAGTGCCTCAGTGTGAAACCTTATGCCCCGTACACACAATAAGAAAATTGTACAAAACATTTTGTGGAACCACTGATCGAACGATTTTCTCTTCGTTGATAAGCAGGATGTTTTAACAGATAACAATATTGTAAACAAAAATTATGGTTGAACAACAGTGAAAAATGTTGTCGTTTCGCCTGATTTTCTATGCGGTGATATGATGGTCATACAAAAAAAATCTATCAAGCGCTATCACGCATGAGCGGAAACAGAAGATGACCCGGATGTTTATGTCCAAGGAATCTTCATAAACACGAACGAAAAATCCAAATGTTAAAAGTAGATTGGCCTAATGAGATAATGAAATCAGAATTCTGCAGATTATATTTTATGTATCACTATTTATGTACATAGGTAATGTAATAAACTATATTATACTCATTGCTGTTGTGTATATTGCTCATTCTGGCGTGGCTACAAGGTCACATGCACACTTAATCACTTCCACTTGTACGGAAGACGTCAACACTACGTATTGCAATTTTTTTAGATTGGATAATGTGGGCCACGATTTCGATCAACGAACAAACGCCTCTTGGTCTTTGGATGACTGATTGGTTGATTTTCTAATCGTGTATTCCCACCTTACAGTTGCAAGAAAAAGTATGTGAACCCCTTGGGATTACGTGGAGTTTTGCATGAATTGGGCATAAAATGTGCTCTGAACGTCATCTAAGTCACAACAATAGAAGAACACAGTCTGCAGAACATAATACTACACAAACATTAGATGTTGCCATGGTTTAATTGCACATAACATGTAAACATTCACAGTGCAGGGAGGAAAAAGTATGTGAACCTTTGGACTTAATAACTGGTTGACCCTCCTTTGGCAGCAATAACCTCAACCAAACGTTTCCTGTAGTTGCAGATCAGACCTGCACAACGATCTGGAGTAATTTTGGACCACTCCTCTTCACAAAACTGTTTCAGTGTAGCAATATTATTGGGATGTCTGGTGTGAATCGCTCTCTTAAGGTCATGCCACAGCATTTCAATCGGGTTGAGGTCAGGACTCTGACTGGGCCACTCCAGAAGGCGTATTCTGTACTGTTGCAGCCATTGTTTTGTTGAATTACTTGTATGCTTTGGGTCATTGTCCTGTTGCATCACCCATCCTCTGCGGAGCTTCAGTTGGCAGACAGATGGTCGTACATTTTCCTGCAAAATGTCTTGACAAACTCTGGAATTCATTTTCCCATCAATGACAACAATCCGTCCAGGCCCTGAGGCAGCAAAGCAGCCCCAAACCATGATGCTCCCTCCGCCAAGATTTACAGTGGGGATGAGGTTTTGATGTTGGTGTGCTGTGCCTTTTTTTCTCCACACATAGTGTTGTGTGTTCTTCCCAAACAACTCAATCTTGGTTTCATCTGTCCACAGTATATTTTGCCAGTAGTGCTGTGGAACATTCAGGTGCTCTTTTGCAAACTTCAAACGTGCTGCAATATTCTTTTTGGACAGCAATGGCTTCCTCCGTCGTGTCCTCCCATGTACTCCATTCTTGTTTAATGTTTTCCTTATTGTAGATGTGTCAACAAAAATGTTAGCATGTGCCAGAGATTTTTGTAGGTCTTTAGCTGACACTCTGGGATTCTTCTTTACCTCATGCAGCATTCTGCGCTGTGCTTTTGCAGTAATTTTTACAGGACAACCACACCTAGGGAGAGTAGCAACAGTGCTAAGCTTTCCCCATTTGTAGACAGTCTGTCTTACCGTGGACACATGAACATCAAGGCTTTTGGAGATACTTTTGTAACCCTTTCCAGCTTCATGCAAGTCAACAATTCTTGATCATAGGTCTTCTGAGAGCTCTTTTCTGCGAGGCATGGTTCACATCAGACAGTGCTTCTTGAAACCAGTAAACCCAAAACAGGTGTGTGTTTTTTAAGGGCAGGACAGCTGTCAGCAACACATCCAATATCATCACACTGATTGGAGTCAAGGTTGGCTCACTCCTGGCTCCAATTAGCTCTGGGAGAAGTCATTAAGCTAGGGCCTCACATACTTTTTCCTCCCTGCACTGTGAATGTTTACATGTTATGTGCAATTAAACCATGGCAACATCTAATGTTTGTGTAGTATTATGTTCTGCAGACTGTGTTCTTCTATTGTTGTGACTTAGATGACGTTCAAAGCACATTTTATGCCCAATTCATGCAAAACTCCACGTAATCCCAAGGGGTTCACATACTTTTTCTTGCAACTGTAAGTCATACTGCAGGAGTCTTTTGGGCAGCTGTTAAGGGACACATCATGTGAAATTAAAGTATAAGTTCACCTTTATACAAAAAATAATAAATGCACATTTTTTTTGCAGGTAAACAACTGTGCATTTATTATTTTTTGTTGCAGGAGCCTGTAAAAGCATTGCACTGGTGATCAGCAGATCATTGGTGCCATGCAGGTCTCCTGCAGATCAGGAAAGCAGATATACTGACAGGAAGACTCAATGGAGCTCCACAGCACTGTGGTAGTTTTATTTATTTCAGGTACTTATATAGTGCCGTCAATTTACGCAGCGCTTTATATATATATATTGAACGTTCACATCAATCCCTAACCCTCAAGGGGAGGACAATCTAAGGTCCCTAACTCATATTCATACATACACATATTAGGGCCAATTTAGACAGGATCCAATTAATCTACCAGCATGTCTTTGGAGTGTGGGAGGAAACCAGAGTACCCAGAGGAAACCCACACAAGGACAGGGAGAACATACAAACTCCATGGTCAGGAATTGAACCCATGACCCATTTACTGCAAGACAGCCATGCTAAACACTAAGCCACTGTGCAACCCAGTCTCAATAGTTAATTGAGAATTGCAAGGCCACAGCCACAAAGGACATCAGGCCTTGTAGTTTCTCATTCACAGAACAAAGTGAATGAGTGATGCAGCAGGGTGGGCAGAATATGGGTGTAACATGTAGCATGTTATGAAAGATGAACTATCCTTTAATCTCATGGGTTAAATTTAAATTAAAAAAATACCTTAGAATTTCCAGATTAAGCGATTGTTTAGTGATTAATCTCCTGCTTCCATTAGAATCTAAAGAGCAGAAAGGAGATAAATCGCAAATGGTTTCTGTTTTGTGAATAAACTGTAGCGCAATGTGACTGAATGTGTTATCACTCACTACAAATGTGCACGATGAAAACATTTGTTTTGTTTTGGATTCATTTGTTAAGTCAATCATTTTGTTCCGTCATATTTCTCATGTTAGAATGATTCGTTTTCGGAATTTGTTTCATATGTTCGGATTTGTTTCGTATTTTTCTTGTTCTGAATTGATTCATATTTTCAGAAGTTATTTTGGAAGATTTGGATTCATTTGTTATGTTGTTATGTTATATAGGATGTTTCAAACATTAAGGCTTGGTTCACGCTTCTGCGACCCTAAAGTTGTGCGACTTCCTGTGCGACTTTGCATTGCGAATTGCTTATAACTTCAGTGCGACTTTGTTGTTTTGTGACTTTGGTCAATCATAACAATACAGAGTGTGAAAAAATGTATTTAAACAATATAAAATGTTGTAGTGCTATATAAATATAAACTACATATACAACATATAATAGTGAATAGATGTGAAAACAACATACATGGTCCTACTCTTGGACCCAAAAAGTGACCTATAAATAAGTGATAAATCACACAATAATAAAAACCCGATCCCTAATATGGGCTACAACCACAAAATGTGTAAACAGTTACTCCCAAAAATGGGATACAAAACCTAAATTATATACACTAACATGTGTATGTTGTGAGTCCCTAATGAGGGATATATATACTCTGTGCAAAAGTGTACAAGCAAACTAATAAAAACAAACACATTGAATCAAATAAGTGAAAATTGCATAAAAAGTCCAATGTAGGTGAATAACACAATCAAGATGCTTCACTGCTCCAGAGCATGCAATATATGCAGTGTGGGTGTACAGCACACCGATAGGTAATCCTTCACTGGCTGCAATGGCATCTCGCCTCCAATCGGCGACCCCGCAGAGATCCTGCAGTGCCAGACGTGTCCCCCTGCTTAAGCCAGAACATGTCCGGGCCCGTCTGAAGTTTGCTAGAGAGCATTTGGATGATCCAGAAGAGGATTGGGAGAATGTCATATGGTCAGATGAAACCAAAATAGAACTGTTTGGTAGAAACACAACTCGTCGTTTTTGGAGGACAGAGAATGCTGAGTTGCATCCAAAGAACACCATACCTACTGTGAAGCATGGGGGTGGTAACATCATGCTTTGGGGCTGTTTCTCCGCAAAGGGACCAGGACGACTGATCCATGTACAGGACAGAATGAATGGGGCCATGTATCGTGAGATTTTGAGTGCAAACCTCCTTCCATCAGCAAGGGCATTGAAGATGAAACGTGGCTGGGTCTTCCAACATGACAACGATCCCAAACATACCGCCCGGGCAATGAAGGAGTGGCTTTGTAAGAAGCATTTCAAGGTCCTGGAGTGGCCTAGCCAGTCTCCAGATCTCAACCCCATAGAACACCTTTGGAGGGAGTTGAAAGTCTGTGTTGCCCAGCGACAGCCCCAAAACATCACTTCTCTAGAGGAGATCTGCATGGAGGAATGGGCCAACATACCAGCAACAGTGTGTGCCAACCTTGTGAAGACTTACAGGAAAGGTTTGACCTCTGTCATTGCCAACAAAGGATATACAACAAAGTATTGAGATGAACTTTTGATATTGACCAAATACTTATTTTCCTCCATAATTTACAAATAAATTCTTTCCAAATCAGCCAATGGGATTGTCTGGATTTTTTTTCTCATTTTGTCTCTCATAGTTGAGGTCTACCTATGATGCCAATTACAGGCCTCTCTCATCTTTTTAAGTGGGAGAACTTGCACAATTGGTGGCTGACTAAATACTTTTTTGCCCCACTGTATATAGCGCTAGACCATTTTATATTGTTTAAATATATTTGTTCACCTATAGGTATAGGATAAGGTGTCAGCTGCTTAGTGTGCTATTTAGGTACATATTTAGTGCAGGGGGATTTACTCAATTTTAATACATATTCTTTAACTTACAAAACCCTCTGAAGTCACAAAAAAATGAAACTAATGAATACAAATGAATTTGATGTTTTCATTATAATTTATTATGGATTCTTTGAAGTTTGTTAATATTGAGATTCACAACGAAAATTTTGTCTGAATTGCGATTCGTAATGAAATGAATCACACACGTCTAGTTATCACGGTCTCCATGCCAGTCCCACGTAGAGAGCTTGGGTGTCTTCCAAACCAATTTTTAGCCAAACCCCGAACTCCAATGAACTGCGAGCTGGGTCATTCCCACCCTGCAGTCTACCTCTTCTTTTTACATGGGCTATGGAATGAGAATGGCCACCCTGCAGCTCACTGTAGTAAAAAAAAAAATGGTGAGCTTGGAGTTCGTCTAGATTTGAGTTTAGAGGACATTCAAGCTGATCTCCTTACCCAAGCCTGAGCACATGGGGAGGGTTGAGGAAAAAATGTGTTTAAACATTCTACAATAAAGGTATTGAAGCACATCATACATGACATGCTTGATAGCAGACATGATAGCAGCCATAGTGCCCAGAGAGTTTGCCCATAGTATCATCGAGGTTTGGATATGACTGAACAAATATATATATACATGCTGAGTGACACTGAAAATCTCCTGTGTAGCAGCTCACGTTAAAAGTAATGCAATACAAACAAAAAGATTTATTGAATGAGATTTTATTTCTGCGACAAAATCCCCCATATATTCCTAGGATAGCTGTTTATACCAGATGACCATTTAGCAGATGTAAGTAAGACAATGACAGCAGCAATCTAGGTGTTTTCTGTTTACATGCAAATTTGTCTAAGGTCAGTAAGGTAGGGACTGAAATGTTGAAATGTTAATTTAATTTAGATTAGTCTCTTTCTCACACTGGTTCCAACTTCCAATGTAAATTATGGCATTGTTAAAACAAGGACTTCATTTCCACCTGTAGCTCCAGCATTGGCCAAGTCAGCTAAATTCAGAGGTGCTGTATGTACTGTATATACACATTCCTGCAAATCAACATCCACTGTGATATTTCTTTGGAACAAAGTCCATCTATATAAATTAACTTACCAGGCTGAAATCTTTTCTTTGAACTTTGTATGAGTTTTCTGAAATGCTGCTTTTATTGTAACATTTGTAGTAAAAGTCCTGGTGGATAACATGCTTTGAAAATGCCTCCGGCAGTGTCTTGCACAATATTTGTGACATCAATGATATACGCTGTTTGATGGAATTCAGTAGTGAGATTTTTGATCCTGTTACAAAACTCAGGACGAGTAATTAATTAATGAATTCAATCATTCAGATGTGAAGGGACAATAAAGCTCCAGCCAGTAAAACATTGTTAAAAATTCTTAGGTTTTAACCTCTTGCCGTCTGCCTGCTGTTTATAAACGGCAGGGCGGTGGCAGTCCAGTCCAGTTCATAAACGGCACCCACCTTTTCTAGCTGTGCGTGCTCCCTGGGAGCGCGCACCACCACGATCCGGTGCCCGTTGTGTCCTCCGGACACAGTGAAACACTGATCATCGGACGGGACCTCTGTACGAGGTCCTGATCATGTGATCACTGATTGGCGAATCAGTGATCGCATGCAAAGTAGTAAGCAAGATGTCACTTGTGACATCATTGCTTACTACGTGTGAAATCTGTGAATGATCTCAGAGATCACATGGTACAAGGCTATTCACAACAGCCTTGTACCATGTGACAAGCTGTGACCACTCACAGCTCACTCAGTAATTCTCAATGAGTGCAAGAATGCAGACAGAGAGAAAGAGAAATGATTGCTTTTACATCCTATATGGGTGAAAAAGCAATCAGTGTAAAAAAAAAAAAAAAAAAAAAATCTTCATCACCCCCCACAAGTAATACAGTGTCACCATGGTGGCACTGTACTGCTAGGGTGACAGTATGTAAAAAAAAAATAAAAATAAAAAATAATAATATAAAAATGTAAAAAAAATTTTTTAAAATTATAATTTTTGGTTATAAACTAATTTGGATTTTTTTTTTTTTACTAAAAAAATAACGGAATAAGTTTTGGCCAAGATTTATGATGAAATATTATTTATTTGCAAAATTTTATTAAAAAAAACTTTTCAAAATTTTTGGACATTTTCATTTACATAGTAAAAAAAATAAAAATCCCAGCGGTGAATAAATACCACCAAAATAAAGCTTTATCTGTCTCAAAAAAATGGTAAAAAATTCATATGGGTACAGTATTGCATGACCGCGCAATTGTCATTCAAACTGTGATAGCGCTGAAAGCTGAAAATTGCCCTGGACAGGAAGGGGGTAAAAGTGTCCGGACTGGAAGGGGGGGAAAGTGTCCGGACAGGAAGGGGGTAAAAGTGTCCGGACAGGAAGTGGTTAAGGTAAATATTCAAGACTAAAATCAGCAATATGACATCAATTTGAACAGCCTGATTGTGGTACTAATTTGACACCCAAGAGAGGGTCTTTCCATCTATGGGACAATTATGGGGTAAAAATTATTACTTCCAAAGATTGTTTTTACTAACAGAGATTTTCAGATCTCTGCATGACTAACCAATCCATTACTCTTTTTTAGGGAAAAGAGAAGCAAACAGCGAGTGGAAAGTCATACTAACAGAGCTCCAGGTCCTGGTGCAGCAGGCAGATGTCTCCTCACTCATTGGTCTTGGGGGTACATCTTCCACCCTAGCAATTAAAATTGGAACCACAGGTATGATCAGACCACCCTTGAATATAAATATTCTCAGCTGTGATGGTTTGAGGAAGATGGTAAGACATGCTGTAGTCACCTGTTTAATGGGAGCACAAATATGATGGAGTAACAATTTCCATGTCTGATTTTTTTCTACCCCTGACCAGTTTCAGAGTTGGTGTTCATGGAGCACCAAAGTTGTCAGATCGACTCTCAATCCAGCGACATCAGGAGACCATCATGTAATGTCTATGGACACCATTATATATACACAGAAAATGCAGATACCCAAACGTGATAGTGCATAATTGACAACATTTGGTTAGTTTGAGAAATACAATGCTGAACATGTAGGGGCCAGGCCAATAAAGTGAGTGTGACATCAAAATGTTTATAGTAATAGCTTATAGTGTGGCACTTTGCCCCTTTGCTTTGCTATGTTTTCAACAAAATAGGGCATGAAGATACACTATAGGGTAAGAAAAATACAGTTAGGTCCATATATATTTGGACACAGGCACAATTTTAGTTTTTTTTAGATATTTACCAAAACATATACATTCTATAGTTATATAATAGATATGGGCTGGAAGTGCACACATATTTAATTTGAGGGTATGTACATCCAAATTGGAGGAAAGGTTTAGTAATTACAGCTCTTAAGAGTAGCCATCCCCCCATTTTTCAAGGGACCAAAAGTAATTGGACAATTGAATATAATCATAAATAAAATGTTCGTTTTTAATATTTTGTTGAGAATCCTTTACTGGCAATGACTGCCTGAAGTCTGGAACCCATGGACATTACCAAAGACTGGGTTTCTTCCTTTCTGATGCTTTGCCAGGCTCTAACTGCAGCTCTCTTCAGTTGTTCTTTCTTTGTGGGTCTTTCTGCCTTTAGTTTTGCCTTCAGCAAGTGAATTGCATGCTAAATTTCTGAATTTAGTTCGGTCCTGGGTTACTTTTGCAGTGTGTTTTGGATCATTGTCCATCTGTACTGTGAAGTGCTATCCAATCAACTTGCTGCATTTGGCTGAATCTGGGCTGACAGTAGATCTCTAAACACTGCAGAATTCATCCGGCTGCTTCTGTCTTCTGCCACATCATCAATAAACACCAATGACCCAGTGCCACTGGAAGCCATGCATGCCCATAACATCACACTGCCTCCACCATGTTTTACAGATGATATTGTGTACTTTGGATCATGAGCTGTTCCAAGCCTTCCCACACTTTTTTCTTCCTGTCTTTTTGGTACAGAATAAATCTAGTTTCATCCGTCTAAAGAATGCTTTTCCAGAATTGGTCTGTCAGTTTTAGATGTTTTCTTG